>NC_068403.1:15874885-15893084 GCF_023724105.1 Carassius gibelio | reverse complement strand
CTGCTGACTAGTAACGGCATGTACCTACATACAGATTGTGTGCAGCTATCCGGTCACATGATCTCCAACAGCCAATCACAGCTCTGCTTATTCAGCTAGCCCCTCCTGTGCAGCGGGTGACAGATCCAATCACCGTACTGTATTTTGTTTCCTACAGTCTGTAAAGCTTATGCTACTTTTTCTTCTTCTTTTTTTCTTTTGAGGAAGTCTACTCTTCCTGGTCAAGTGTGGTTTAAAGAATGGCTCTGAATGAGCTGGAAAGTCAATAGGTATTTGTTCACCTTATCCCCTCCTCCTTTAGAGGGGAACTTACAGGAAAGGGTTTGCGAACTAATACTGAAAGTGTTTCTGTGAATGTGGGTCAGATTTGTGGAGGCATGTCCTGCACTGGCAAGAACAGAGTGAGTATCTTTGTTTTGCTGGGATTTACTAATGCGTTAAATCATGCTGTGTGTGTGAGTGTGGACAGGTAGGGGTGGGTGTGTGAGTGTGTGTGCATTGACAAAAGCAGGAAAGCATTTGCTTGCTCAAATAGAGAGGGCATGGGTCACACTTAAATGTGTAGTTACTTTTCTACTAACTTGAGATTTGCAGTCTCAGCCACATTGTGTGTGTGTAAGGTCTGTGCTAACATAATACAGCACATGACTTGGAGTCAGACCTTTGTGTTTGCCTTTCAAATGTGTCACTAGTGGGTTTGTCTCCTAAAAAGACACAACAATAGCCTATGCACCCCATGTAGGCCTAGTTGATTCATGCTGAAATATTCCCTGCAGTTGTTGGATGTTCAGATTTTCTGCTATGAGTCAGACTGAAAGAGTGAGTCAGTGGGAACAGCTTCCTGTCTGGACAATCTGTGTGTTCAGGTCAGGTGTGTGTCAACCATGTAGCTATCAGCGTGCCACAGCTTTCCTCTGCCAGGCACAGGATAATATATTTATGTAATGCTCTCTTGGGGGTTGCAAATGGTTGTTAAAAGGCATTTTGGCAATTTGTTCATGCCAAAATAGCAGATCTCAGGCCTGCCGGGAGGTGAGATGTTTATGGTGCCTGTAGGATATGACCAGGCATACTTAACTAGAGAATTGTGAGAAACATGTTTTTCAATAAAAGTGTATGTCAGATATATTAGCATCATATTAGCATCATGTTTCAAGTCCGTTTCTGAACTGCCCTCTGAGGTTATTTATGTGCTATTTGGGGGGGTATTTAAGAAATGTTCCATTCTTATTCTGTTTAAAATAGAATGAATAAAGTAAAGAATAGTTCCAATCCTGTTTGTATATTCACAGTTCTTGAACAAAAATTAAAAAAATGGTTTCTAATACTAGTTTAAAAGTAAAAAAAATAAAAAGTTGATTCTCATATTTATTTTTTGTTTTATAGTATTATTGTTAAAGATTGTTTTATTATAGAATTTTTATCATTGATTAAATTGAAAGATTCTGCATGATTTTTATTAGTACTATTGTTGTTACTTGTGTGTTTTTGTATAGTTTACATTTACTCATTTAGCTGACGCTTTTATCCAAAGCGACTTACAATTGCTTTATATGTCAGAGGTCGCACGCCTCTGGAGCAACTAGGGGTTAAGTGTGTTGCTCAGGGACACATTGGTGTCTCACAGTGGATTCAAACCCAGGTCTCTCCGACCAATGGCACGCGTCTTATCCACTGCGCCATCACCACCCCATTGATTGCTTCTTAAGTATTGAAACAATGCTATTAATGTTACCATGAATATTACCATTGCACATAAATAAAAAGGAAAAAGAAAATCCACCATAACAATCATACCTACTCAGATCCACAATACATTGTTAAATATCTTTTGAATAGATGTGTTGGTCACAAAGAAGAGCAGAGGTTGCATAACTGTTAGGATGCTAGTTTGCCAGAAACAACTTTAGTTTAATTTAAAGGCAGCAAAACTCTCATTAAATCTTTTATTGTGCGTCTACATGCATGTGTTCTCAGTAAACTCAATGAATCAAATGGTTTCATTCTGATATTCCACTTAACCTTTGATTCCGGGGTGGATTTGCTCTGCTCCTGCAGACTTTGACCTAGTTTTATAATGTTTACTGTTTTGACCGACAGTCAGCTGTCCATGGCTTTTCTTCATTTTCCCATGCAGTTCATTTCTGCCGATCTCCACCGCGATGTCTCTTATGAGGTCCGGCAAGATACAAAACTCGCGACAGTGACCCCCAGACCAGGGAGTACCTCTCTTATAAAGGCTGCTGCCAACATTGCCTGTGCTATCTAAACTTCACTCATCGAAACCACCTGGGCTAGCCGCTATTAGCTTTAGTATTTCTTCTGATAGTTTACCTAAGAGGTCTGGAATAACTTAAGGTTGTATTTGTGGTTATGCTATATAGAAGGAATCGTAGTTTGCCTTTCGTAAGGTTACAGTAATAACATTTAAACATCTTGATCTATTTATAAGTAAGCTGTTTTAATGTTTCAGAGAGTAATCACTTGTGTAATTTAACAAATTTGTGTGTGTTATGAGTTTAGGGAAGACATCACGTCTCCTAGGAGAAGTGTCATGACATAAAGCATGTGCTTTAAAAAGTAGTTATTTTATTTGTGTATAATAAATAAAATGAGCATACATTCTGTTGACAGTTTATTTAAAAAAAAAAAAATCTATTTTTTTTATTTAAAATGTACCCTATTTTTAAAATGTCTAATTTAGTACTTTGAGTAAGTAAAACTGAAATGAATCCATGAAAATTGTTGGTTAATTGTATGGTGTAATGATCAACATTAAAATCCAGGTCTGCATATATCAGTCATGACAAGTCTGTTGATCATATTTTCCGTTTCCCTTTTTCCAACCTATAATTGTTTGACTCCGTCACATAGAAAGGCTCAGAAATATTATGACACAAGATAGTGATCAGCTCACCTCATGTCCTAGAAACAAACACTATTTGATGCGTGTTTTTTTTTTTTTTGCTTTCTAGATTTCTAGTATCAGTAACTATCAATAACCAGTCACAAGGCTGTGCCCTTTATTCTACAGTTCAGTTCAGTGTCAGTCGCTCTCATGGTCCGATCTCTGTTTATGCCAGTTGTCTAATTGTGTGATTCAGTTAAAGCTGTTAGAGAGAAATGTGAACAGGCAAGGGGCAGTTCTTCTCAGTTCCTCTCGAAAGCAGAACGTGACTGAGCTTAGGACACCATGGAAGCTTTTATACGCTGTAGAAGGACTGAAACTGATCCCTGTCACTTTCACTTGCAGGAGGCAGAAACAGGATTCGTTCCCAGCGTTCATGACTTCGACAAGAAACTAGCTGAAGCTGATGCGTATTTGCAAATTTTGATCGACCAGTTAAAAGTAAGGGTTTTTCTTATCATAAGACCTCATCGTGACTCAAAAATGCCTTGTGTTTTGAGTTGACATTTTCCTCATACATTGCTTTCTTGTTGCATCCTATAGCTCTTCGATGAGAAGATTAAAGACTGCAAAGAAGATGAGTCACGCAGAGTAAGACATATTCATTTTTATTTGTCATCAGAGGTGCATTGTCTTTCAGAGTCTTCCTGCCAGGCGCAGTATATACTGTAGCAGAGACAGTTCACTTGTATTACAATAGCTGTGAGTAACAGGAACGCCCAATATAACATCTCTATTGAAGGACATCCCACCTTCCATTTAAAAGCCAGAGTAAATTCATGTCTGATCAAAATGTAGAGCTTTAATATGATATCATGCTTTAGCTGGCACGTTAAACTGTTACTTGTAGGTCGGTTAGCTGTCAAAAAATTAATATGTATAAGTATATTGTTATTGTTCAAATGCAGAGAAATTCTAAAGATATTTCACATACCAAATTCGGAGCCAGGATTTTACAGAGTCACATTTTATGGGAATGAAACTCATGAGACTGTCTCAGGCTTTCGTTTCTGCTTTTTGTAAGGTTTTTTTAAAGGTGCGTCTTTGTTTTTAATCCAAGAGCATTTCACAATTGTAACAGAAACTGTCCCTTTTCTTCTTCTTCATTGTCCTATTCACAGAAAATCGAGAACCTGAAGGACACGACTTGTGTAAGAGCGTCTGCACCTTCACCCTCTTAATGCATTTTGTATCTAATTTTGGTAGTGGAATGCATTTTCATTCGTTGTTTATTTTTATTTTTTTAGAGTATGGTAGAGTCCATCAAACACTGTATTGTACTACTACAGATTGCCAAGGTAAAACGCTTGTCTCTCAAGCTCAGAATGTGTATGCACCTGTGTTTTGTCTGCCCACTGTGTTAATATTTATGCGTCTTGTGTAACCCAACCTGTAATTTTCCATAACTCTGTTAATGTTTATTTTGGCCGACGTGAACATTCCAGCAGGTACCATGGTAACGGTTTGGAGAGGTGATTCTCCTACTTTAAGGCCATGTTCACACAGCAGCAGGATACGATTGTCAAGCTGGTTTTACAGTGCTAAGTATGGTTATGCTCACATTGACCTAAAAATGTTACCATGATTGGACTTGTTTATCAAAAAACATTGTATCGAGCTCCTGTAAGTTTTACTGTGAATGTGGACCTGTTAGTAAATACGGCCGACAATCCCAAACACTGACTGTGTGAACATAGCCTGAGAGATTGAGTAGGTTAAAATACCTTATTGCTTTAAATTAAAGCAGAGACATTTGCATATTTTTTTTTTTTTTGCTTACTCCCAACTGTGGAGTTGCCTTATTTCTCAATTTGTGTTTTCTTTTTTTAAAATTTGAAGGATCAAAGTAAAGAACAGCAACACGCAAACGGACTGATAGTAAGTCTTGACATTCCTTAGCAATGAACTAGTCCAAATCAGACAGTGCTACTGTTCTCTCTTCCACAGAAATCAAGTTCAGTAAAACTGAACCGAGATGTGCATGACCTTGATCGGAGGGCTCTGCCCACCATGTCTACATCTCTCTCATTTTTTCCTCTGCTTTTATTCTTTCATACACTACCTGTCGGGTAATTCTGGGCCTGTCCTTTCCTGTGGTCATGATTTGCAAAAAAATTAAACATCAATACTTCTTTCCGACATTGTGATTGAACCCAACTGCTTAAGCCCTGCAAATATAAAACACGCATACGTGCACGCAACATAATCATTGATTTTCCGTTGTCAAACATTCTATTGAACCATGTGGGACAAATGGATACAGATCTATGACAACCTGCCCAGAGGCTCTCATTGGGTCAATAACCATCAAGGCTAGTGCTGAAGTGACCTACAGTAATCATCAACTGCGTTTAATACTTCTCACAGACTGGTTTAGTTCAATATGGCTAAAAAAGCCAAATCTATAATTCATATATAATGTTTCTTGCACATTTATAGCAGATAAAAAAAAAATGCAAGGAGTATTTAGAGACTTTTACCAAATGTTGTATTCTCTGTTTTTGGAATCTGAGTTTCTTCCTTCTGAATCTGTGATTGCCATCTTTTTTCCCCTGACCTGAGTGTCTCTTGATTTAATCTCATTCTATTGATTATGTATTCACTGCAGAGCTTTAATTGCTCCAGTTGGCTTTTAATTAAGAACGGCAGCCTCTGTTGTGGTACAACGAACAACAAGTTCTTTTGCAGAAAAGCCCCTCCAAACTCACTCCACTCGCTCCCCTGCATGCCTCCCATCCCCCCCCCCCCCCCTCACTTCTGTACCCTGTGATGTCAATGTTTTACTGTGCATGCTGGGTAGAGATTATTTATCTTTCTGTCTATTTGGTGTTTGATACACATGTTGATCTTGTCTTCATAATAGCCTTGTGTCTGAGTCTGTGCCGACTGACAGATGCTTAGTGTTTGATAACAGTAAGGCAGAGATTGACTCAGTGATTTTTGCACATTGAGTTGATTCAGTGTGAAGGACATGGTCCACAGCTGTTAGGTTACTCATTTGGACACAGTGTATTATAAAGCATCATTGACTATTTCTGTGTCTCTGTGTGGAAAGAATCTGGACACGTAAAATGGTTAAAGTCAACACAAGTGGTAACTCATGTAACTTGCATAACATGACTTCTTATTGACACATGACATCAATTTAATGCAGCCTCACTGAATAAACTTACTAGTGTTAATTTCATGATTTCATGTTGTCTTTAACAATAAATAACTATACTATATACTGCTGTATATACATGTTAAATATACACAATACAAACACATATATTATGTAAACAAAAACTTATATTTTAAAAACTTCTAACTTATAAATGGATATTAAAAATTTTTTCAGTACCTTAAAGGGATAGTTCAGCATTCACTTCATTTAATCTCCTTTGTGCTGTTCAAAATCAGTGTGGAAAAATGTATCCAGGCCACTCTAAAATGAAAGTTCATTATACTTTCAAAGAATGCCCAATAGAAGTAAAAAGTCATACAGGTTTAGAACAACATTAGTGTAAGTGAATGATCCCCAAATAGTCATAATTAGATGAGCCATCCCTTTAAACAGTTCTGTTCACTGAATATCACAAGTCCTTGTTTCCCCTCGGGATTTCTGTGATAGTTGGGTTGTGCATTGAGACTGTGTAAATCTCCTATGAGAGGGTGTATTTATAACGTGTTTTGCTGTGAGAGCTGTGTTTTGTATCATGTCTGTGGTTCTCTGCAGAGCACCATAAACCCAGTGGATGGGGTATTCCAGCCTACCCCTCTCAACACCTCTGTAGTCAGTGCCATGCCAACGCAGACCACTCTACCCACAGGTGAGCTGTCTTTCTCTTTCTCCAGCTTATTCCTTAATAATGATGTGCATGTGTGTGTGTGTGTGTGTGTGTGTATATAAAATGCATATTTTGAAGGCTTCTTGGCTTTGGTAGTTTGGATTTGGAAACTCAAAGGTTAGATTTGGTTTGCAAATGTTGTGTGCGTTTATAAGGGCCATGGGCATATGAAGGGTGTGTGTTCATCTGTAGATGGAGCTCAGGTGTGTAAAACGGAACAGAGGCCTTCTTCTTTACCCGTGGGCCCTGTTGTTACGGTGATGGGCAGCCTTCAGACCCCCACTCCCAACAGCACAGGTACGAACCAACAATGAGACAGCCATCAAAGTAAACACATTCAATCTGATTTCAAAGTGTATATGTATATATATAAAATTCTATTATAAGTGTAAATAACATTTTATAATAAATATTATTTTATAATTAATTACTTGTTTTTTATCTTATGTTTTCTTGTTTAACTTTATACTTACATATTTGCATCAAATTTAAATGTGTGTGTATATACAAATATATATATATATATATATTTTTTTTATGAGTTCGAACAAATTAATCCATATTAAACTGTTACACGTGTGTGTGTGTGTGTGTGTGTGTGTGTGTGTAAAATGTTACATTTTAAATCAGTTTTAACATGGATTCATATTTTTCTATTTTTTTTTTTATTTTACATTTTTATTCGATCATATGTGAGCAAGTTTTGTATTTGTATTTATTATATTCATGCAGATGTTATATTTTAATCAGCGAATTCCCATTAGATTTAATCTGATCTTAGAATGAAGCTAAACTGTTTTTGGAAGAAAACATTGTATTTATGATAAAGTAAACTTTCGACTCATTCAACTGATGCCACTCTTTAACGTGAGCAGAAGCAGTATTTCCGTAGTATTCCGCTGCAGTGGCGATGCAGGCAGAGCTGTTCTCTCTGCAGTCAGTCTGTTTTCTCCTGACTGTCATTAGTGCTGGATACAGGGACTCAAAGAGCCCAGCTTCTGCTGAGGCAGAGCAGGAAGAGCTGAGCTCAGCAAAAACACAGCCGATCGGTAGCACTCTGGACAGCAGTGCAGGAAACTACGCATAAAACACAGTCAAGAGCTGACAAGTGCAGACTGCGAATCAGGGTTTTCCATTTATATTCATGCTGAAAGTGCTTGCGTTGTAGGCAGGGCTGATTTAATTGGACATCTTGGTCCTTTCAACACAACCAAACATATAATTTATTGTGCTGACAGCATCAGTAATGTGCATACTTTTTCATTTTCTGTTTTGTCTTTACATATCTGAATTACAATTGTGTAATAATTCTAGCATTTTTAAAAATGTTAATGTCCTTAATTGATAAGATAAAACTAGAAAATGTTTTTATATCATTACATTTTAAATAAACATGAAAAATGATTTTTTTCATTGCTATAAAGTAAAAAAAATAATACTAAAATACTAGTGTTTTTAAAGATCTTTTAATTTTTTTTATAGTAGTTGTAATAAAATACAAATAAAGGAAAATAAGGCAAAAAAGAAAATCTACTTTTGTTTTTTACATTTCAAATTAAAATGTATAGAATAAAAAAAGATTTTCACTAATATTTAAATTGTCATTCATATAAATATTCGTAATTCCAAAATAATACAAATTTTCAATGTTTTTTTATGTTAGGATGATTTCCTCAATTACGCTAATAATAAAATAAATTAAAATGATAGAAAATCTAATAAAACATGATTTTTAATTGAATACATTAGTTTCGTCAATAATGTCAAGTATTACATAAATAATACTTTATTATATAAAGACATTTTTCATTGAATAATGTTAATATGTCAAATATAACCAAATGTTTTTGCACTTTTTTTCAATCAGAGCTTTTGCTCATGAAATCAGCGTTGTACGTAGTGTAGTTTATTACCAAGCATGCAGATGAACTTTCCAGTCATTTATTTGAAGCCCATATGCTAGCCACTTATGCAAAAACACAAAACCTCAACCTATTTCTGAACTACAATGATTTCCGGCCATGGAATTGATTAAATGAGTGTGGTTAGTCATAGTTCCTCAGCACACTTGCATTTCTTTTCACATTTATTAGTTTAATTTTCTTCCTGTGGTTTTAGGGAGTGGTCCCTCGGCTCCCAGCAGCAGCGTGACTTCACCCAGTCACATGAACGTACCACCCCACACTGTCCCTGACTTCTCCTATTCCAGCAGTGAAGACGAGTTTTATGATGCTGATGAGTTTTATAACAGCAGCACCTCGCCGAAACACTGCATAGAGTGAGTTCAACACACACACCACACTGAAACACAGAATAGTGTAAGTAATGTACAGAAACACACACATAAAACCTTCTATATAATTAAAAACTCACTGAAGTACTGCTGCACAAGTCAATTATAGTAACATCACCTGCCCACATGCACATTAACTACCACTGCATAATCTGAAAACAGTAAGTACTGCTTTGAGATAAACACACTCCCACGCACTATTTACGGCAAACAAAAAGAAACACACACTGACCTAATTAAAACAGTGTATGGACTCACATACACACACAAACTCTATCTGCCATTGCCACACACTGTAATTTATTCTGGAATAAGCTGACTTGATGTTCTTGTGTATCTGCAGTTCGAACAGAACCGCTGATGTGAACAGTGAAGACAGCACAGCCCTGAAACGGCCAGACACCAACGAATCAATCAACTCCTCCATGTCGAACGGCACCACTGATGCAGGTACACAACACAACACACACGTCCCTCACGTTTAAGGTTCTCAAAATGAATCAGAGCAAATGCTGTGTTTGTGTTGTGTCTTCTTTCTTGGTGCTTGTGTTGAAAGTAAAGTGTGTGGTTTTATATATATATATATATATATATATATATATATATATATATATATATATATATATATATATATATATATATATATATTTAGAATTTAACAAACTTACCAGTTTTAACACCAACACACTCGACATGTCTTTAGTATAATTAAGATGAATTAGACTACTTAATGTTTATTATAATAAATATTTATTAACAATAATTAAGATGTTTTTGAAAAAAGTCTTTAATGTTCACCAATGTTGCATTTTTTTGAAATACAGTAAAGGCAGTAATATTTTGAAATATTGCTACTAATTAACAATAACTGCTTTCTGTTTTAATATTAATATATTGTGATGTAAATAAATGTCATTTATTATTTTGATGGCAAAACTGAAATATGATTTGGTGCGTTGGTTCTTATCAATGATTTAGAACAATTTGAAAAGTTTTTATGCTTAATATTTTCTTTTAAAAGGTGATTTATTTCAGGATTCTTTGATAGAAAGTTTATTATAACAGCATTTATTTAAAAAATATTTTTTGTAATATAAGTTATTTAATTGTAATTGTTTACTGTCACTTTTAAACAATTTGCATCCTTAGTGAATAAAATATACTTTTTAATCATATGCATAAAGAAACTACAGTTTTCACAAAAATATTAAGCAGCAAAAACTGATTTAAATCATAATAAGAAATATTCCTTGAGCCCCAGATCACAATATTACTGATGTTTACTATATTTTTGATTTTTGAATCTTGGTGAGCATAAAAATATTCTTTCAAAAACATTTAAATTAAACTTTTGGCCAGCAATGTGTGCACATGTTTGATTTATGTTCAGTGTTTGCTGTGTGTTTTTCTCAGATCAGTTTGACAGTCATGATGAGAGAGATGATGACCCTGAGGGTGAATCTGTGGAAGAACACAAAAGTGTCATCATGCATCTGCTGTCTCAAGTGCGACTGGGCATGGATCTCACCAAGGTAAGCACAAACAACCTTCTCTTATTTTTATTATACTATTATTTCCACCTTTTAATCCATCTTCGTTCATCCTCAGGTCGTCTTGCCGACGTTTATCTTGGAGCGGAGGTCTTTGCTGGAAATGTATGCAGATTTCTTTGCACACCCAGATTTGTTTGTAAGGTAATGCACATCCTGTCTGTTTTATAGATCTCACAGCTGTTCTACCATATGTGCTTATCATTCTTATGTCTGGTTACAGCAATGCTACTAACATGGCTACATTTTTATGCTCTTTCCAATGTACTGTCTAATTGGTTCCAAAGTTGGAACCAAATGCGCAGAGGAAATAATTAACCATGTCCTTTCAGAATATCTTTGCTCTCTGAAATAGAAGAATGATTCGTTCTAGCAAGCTGATTTGTTCAAGTATTTTGTTTTAATGAACTCATGATTGGCACATTTTGCAGTATTGCAGAGCAGCAGGATCCAAGGGACCGCATGGTGCATGTGGTAAAGTGGTACCTCTCAGCCTTTCACGCTGGTCGGAAAGGATCTGTGGCCAAGAAGCCCTACAACCCCATTCTGGGCGAGGTGTTCTTCTGTCACTGGGACTTGCCTTCCGAAACAGAGGATCCTGCTGCTTCTGTGAGTGTGTTTGAAGGTGTAAAAACCAATGTTTGCAGCGTCTTAACAGATTTTATCTGTTGTCACGGTTTTCTTCTCCCTCGCTTACTGTTTGTCTTTCTAGGAGTCTCTATCAGACGGGCCAGTGCCGTGGAGTAGCAAAAACAGTGTGTCGTTTGTGGCAGAGCAGGTTTCTCACCACCCTCCTAGTAAGTGCTGAACTAATTACCGACTTCATCTCTAACTAATCATATCATAGCCACTAGTACCAGAATTTACAAGTTACCAGAAATGACCTGGTTCTGAAAAGTAAAACAAAAACAATGATCTGTTTAATTAGTAACTTGTTTATTAAACTCGTTTAAATTTGATAATGTTAATGCGATGATCTGTTGTGGTTTTTGGGTAAATGGACATTTTCCAACACCTTTGTTCTTTTTACAGTATCTGCATTTTATGCTGAGTGTTTCAGCAAAAAAATCCAGTTCAACGCTCACATCTGGACGAAATCAAAGTTCCTTGGAATGTCAATTGGTGTCCATAATATTGGTCAAGGTAGTCAAGGACGGTGTTAAGTAGTGATTAATACACATTAGTGCTATTGCAGTGCTGAACAGTCCTCTTCTGTTTCCCATAGGTTGTGTGTCTTGTCTTGAATATGATGAACATTATATTCTTACTTTTCCCAATGGCTATGGAAGGTAAGCATTGTTCTATTTGATCAATTTATGACACTGTTGTATTTTAGATTTTTTGATTTCTAGAGGGGGAAGTGGGCAGAGCATCTCATCCATCTGACTGTGCTCCAATAGATCAATCCTCACTGTGCCATGGGTAGAGCTGGGTGGAGAGTGCAATATTTCCTGTTCCAAAACTGGCTACAGTGCCAATATAGTTTTCCACACCAAACCATTCTACGGAGGAAAGAAGCACAGAATAACTGCTGAGATATTGTAAGTCAAAGGGGAACGTCCCAATAATTTAAATTTACAATTCCGCTGCTGTCATGGTTTCTTTAGTTGCTACTATAAATTCAAAATTAAAATACATTTGTATGCAAATGCATTAAGCTTATTGTCATGTTAATTGGACATATTGCAATTTTTCTTAGTGCTCCCAATGATAAGAAGTCATTCTACTCCATAGAGGGAGAGTGGAATGGTGTCATGTATTCAAAACTGGCTACCGGGGTAAGTTTGAAGCCTAGAAAACAAGCAAAGGAAGTCCCTTAGAGAAAAAAATCAAATGACATATTTGTTTTCCGCCCAGGAAAATGCAGTATTCATTGACACAAAGAAAATGGGCATCATTAAGAAGAAAGTGCGGAAATTGGAGGATCAGTTGGAGTATGAATCCAGAAGGTGTGTGGGTCTGACAAGTTTTTTTCTCTAAAACAGGATTTGCCACAACGCAAAACGACTCCAAAGTCCATTTTCTCTTAAGCTATAGTGCAGAGGCACACACTTTTTAATCTTGGGCTTGACTCTTGACACAAGTCATGGGAAAC
The DNA here is from genome assembly GCF_023724105.1 of Carassius gibelio. Taxonomy (NCBI): domain Eukaryota; kingdom Metazoa; phylum Chordata; class Actinopteri; order Cypriniformes; family Cyprinidae; genus Carassius; species Carassius gibelio. The sequence goes on along the minus strand of NC_068403.1, from coordinate 15,880,408 downwards.
CATCCTAAAAGCCCCATTTGAATTTTGTGTAATCCCTCAGGTTCTTAAATCTAGTTTGTCCAACCGAATGAGGTTTCTTTTTTTCACCCGCTCAATCTGGGAAGGTTTGGAAAGTGATCCACATTGAAAATCTGCAGTTGAAATTTCCATTGAATCTGTATATAAACAGTTTTAAAAAACTGTTTATAAAAAAAGTTTTATGCCTTTTTTTATTACATTATTTATAAATAAAATTAAATATATTAGGTTCTCTAAGAGGGTCTTGCTTCCATTATGGTTCAAGGGTCACACTGAAATTGTAAATTTGCTGAAATTTAACATTTTTCAATTTAACTTTATACACAAATATTTATGTTAATATAATTTTTTTTATGGAAAAAAGCATTTTGAATAGTTGACTTTTATAAGAGTTTTTTCTTTAGTTTGCACCTGATTTATTTGCTGATCTTCAAAAGGCTTGGTTATTTTTGTGGAGGCTCCTCTGGGGGCGCGCTGTAGTGATGGTTTTTTTTCTGCTTGGGTACCTCTGTGAGATGATCTGATGCAGACTGCTGTTATTTCTCTGTCTGGCTGTCAGTTTGTGGAAGGACGTGACCGTGAACCTGAAACTGGCGGACATTGATGCTGCGACGGAAGCCAAACACAGGCTGGAGGAGAAACAGAGGGCGGAGGCCAGAGAAAGGAAGGAGAAGGAAATGCAATGGGAGACGAGAGTGAGTGTGCTTATGTACTCGCACATGTGGAGGGGAAATGTGCTGTGAGAAATAACGAGATTGAAATATGACTGATAAATCGTCCTTAATTGGTTCCTGATGCTTAAAAGCAGCATGTTTTTTAACTGAATGTTACCCATGATGCACATAGCTGGATTTTTAAAATGCCCGACAGTGCTCATGTTGAATTCAGAATATGAGAACATACATACATTTTATGTAAAACCCCTTTGACTGATCATCTTGATTGAGAGATTCACATGAATCTGATCAAATTATCCATATTCATTTCCAAACAATGTTTATTTAAAGAGAGATTTGTTTGTTTCCCTGCAGCTGTTTCATGAGGATGGTGAATGCTGGGTCTACGACAAGCCCCTTCTAAAGCGACTAGCATCGCAACGACACTGAGGCCGTCTCCAAAACAGCAGAGTCTAGAAAAGAGAACTCTCTTGCAAACCACTTTTCTTATTCAGCCTTGGAATGACTGACGAATGAACCCTTATAGCTTTGCATTTTCAAAGTTTGAACGAATGATAAGAAAACACAAACTTAATCTATACAAATAAAAAACCTCCCTGCTCACTAGTTCAACACTTCCAGCTCTCTATCACCCTTTGAGGAAGAAAACACACCACGGACACACAGAAGACGTGATCAGAAGCCCTCACAAATCAAACAAGCGCGCTCGTCTCTGCAGAAGAAGAATGATCCCAGCGGACGTCTCTCTCTCTTTCTCCCACTCCAGAGGGGTTTTTATCGAACAAACTCTGAAAACTACAGCGTTCTGTATCTCAGGGAAGCAGCGGACTGAGGATTGAAAGCTGTATCTTAATGTTCGAAAAGCCTTAACGGTGGAACCACACAGTAAAGAAAATGAGAACTTGGTTCACATCCTGCTAGCTATATATATAAGATATGATATATTCTTGTTTTCCTTTTATCTTCTTTCTCTAGGGCAATAGTAACTGTTTGAATATACGTTGTGTACGGCAGCCATTCCCTTTATGTTCCACTTCATCATCAGCCTTTCATGCTACAAAAGCCACAATAAGAAAATGTACCATTTACATTACATGGGCTAAAATTTGAAACAACTTTGCCATGGTTGTAATCCATTCCAATTTGTTTGTTTTTTTGTTAGGCTTTTTTTTTGAGAGGGGAGACTGTATTTTTTATAGAATGCTGCTTGAGTGTCCACACAATTTATCAACTTAGCATAAAGTTGGACTGTCCAGTAGGAAATCGCAACAGTGCACAATAAAACCATTTGACAAATCTGTGCTTATCCTGCTGAGGTTGAGCAACGTTATCACAAATGTCCCTACAATCTCACCTTCTGTGAGATGTCACATTGTAATTCAAATACAGTAAATATAGGTTTCATATAGTCATGCATCAGAAAGATCTGATCCTCTTTCTTGAAGGTAGAAGTCTGTAGATGCATGGAGTCACTCAGGTCAGTGTTTTCTCCTGGAATGACGTCTATACATTGTGTAACATAATCAACAAGTAAAATCTAATTGTATGATCCTTTTTTTCTGAGATGCAATTAGAGCAAAACTGGCAAAACAATATTACTGCTATAGTTTAAAGAAAGCCACTTGCTCTTAATATTCTGTAATAAATTGGAGGCCTTATGAAGTAAAGGTTACTTTCGCCTAGTATTGCTTTTCAGAAGCAATCCCAAACAATTTTTTCATTGCTTGACAACAGTTGATTGTACCAGATTTCCATGTATCAAAATATAATATTAAATCTCAGTGAGACCAATTTGTGTGAATGCATTTCTTGTTACAGACATCCTGTGTTATATGATGCTGTTGTTCATTTTATTTGATCTACAGGGATTTGCAGCATTTTGATTTCCAAAGTAATGGAAATTACTTTTAAAAGCACAGTTAAGGTGTTTTTTCCTAGTTATGTTTTCTTTATCTAGTTACTAGAAATAAGTGTTTAAATATGTAGTATTCAGAAATGACGAATTACTAGAAAAATCATGAAACGTGGTTATTATTTGGTCAAATGTGGAGGAAACTTCAAGTGATGTATAGAGAGAGTATACATATTTCAGTTATTTCACATTAACTCAATTAAAATAAATACCGAGCGATATTTTATATTTGCGCATATAATGTACTGAAACCACTTTATGACTTTACTAGGTGCATTAAGGAACATGAACAAGCCATTTAGTGCACTCCTTTCACCAGGGCCGTGCAGAGACCTTTGGAGGGGCAGGTGCTCAAAGTATAAACGGGGCACATGGAACAAGGTTTTAAATGGCGCTGTTCAAAATATCAATACAGCTATATATTGTGATGCATTCCTTGCGGATTCACGTATCGATATGGATGGTTATGTATTGATACAGCAGCAAATGTTTTGAAGCAAAGAAACAATAGAGAAGACAATTTTAAGTTTAAAATAATAACAGCTCTGGGATTAGAAACTGAAATGTCTTAAATTGTCCCAACCTGATGGCTTTTTCTTCTCTGTTTCAGCATTAATCTATTATTTTAACCATCACTACTACTCTTGTACCTAATCAATAAGTCCACCTTAAATATTGATACAAAACATAAAAAACTGATCCACTGGAATATAGTGATTAATATTATTATTACTGTTGTAGTTATTATTGTCTAAAATTGAACACCTTTGCAACGTAAACAAATGACAGGCTACATTTGTTATTCATATCCTTCACACTGCACTTTTATGTCAGGTATATCATGCATTTTTTTATTGACACTGATATTTTTACATTTATTTCCAGAGAGATATTATTGAGTTTAAAGGCTAAAGTGGTCTTGCTGTTGTAAACACTGTTGCTATTGTAGAAAAAAAAAATATTTGCGTCACATTTAAAATATAATTATATAATTAATTCCTGAATTTTTATAATGATAATTCAGAGAATGAGAAAATCTGAATAATCCTTACCAGTGTTGTGATAATTATTTTTAAGGCACTCAACGTGTTAAAAAATAAATAAGTACTATAATATAATAAAAGTTTAGTCAAATAACATAAAAAAGACCAGACCCATCGATGCCTGTGAAACCTTTCTCCCTCAAACAGCACGCTAGTGTTACTACTACAGGCTAAACACAGCAACTTATCTGCATGTTCTCACATCATATCGTTCTTGTAAAATAATAATAAGTAAATAAACATCAAATTCACTTAGCTGAGAATGAAACACCACTTACCAGCTGCCACGGTTCTGAAAATACAATTAAAAATGCGCGTGCGGCCTGAATAATTTTCCCGGTCAGGTGAAAGGTCATCATATTGGTCATTTATTAACGACTAAATTATTATTAATAAATTGTAATATTATTATGATTGGGCGTTGGCAGGCATTCACAAAAGGGTATGGTATTACAAAAAAAATTCGAGGAAATTTTGCTTTGACAAAAGGGCACTTTTGGGGCAAAGGAGCAGGTGCTCAAGTGAACCGGTTCTTTCGGACAATTCGATCAAATAAACCATTTGAAAAAAAAAACGGTTCACCGGTTCTTTTGCGCTCGATGTAATGTCATTAGCGATGACTGCCCTTAATTCAAGCCTTCAGTTTACCCGCGCTTAAAACATAAGCACATAATCAGTTCAGAATCAATCACCAAAAGAATCAGTTCGGTTCAGACGAGCTGTGAGTCAGTCTGCTTCACACTGAATTACACATGCGCAGTATCATCAGCTCCTCGGTTCAGAAACGGTTCTCAATGAGCGCTTGAGAACTCCTGACCTGATATTTAGATATACTATTCTTCAATAAATATATTTGTTTGACAGGGAAGCAGTGCGCAAACAGGAATATATATTATTTAAATAAAAAAAAAAACACCCCAGAAAAAAGGGCACTTTCTCTCCAGGAATAAAAAGGGCAGGTGCTCAAGCCCCCTTTGATGTCTATGTGTGCACGTGCCTGCCTTTCACATTATTAGACTGTTTAAATCACTATCTATGGTTTAAATATGTACGTTAAACGTGCTGTTGATATCACTAAACGTAAAAGGCACCACTGCGCCACCTGGTGTCATTAAAGTGCATTAATATAAACTGAGGAGTTTCCCAGAAACCATTGCGGTGAAACAGTATAAAAAGCAAAGCGACGCGTTTGTTCGGTCTCATTCTCCTGCGGCACACAAAGTATAGAGCAGGTAATCTACTGATTTGATTTTTTTTAAAGTAACTTTTGTAATGTGGGGTATTATTTTATATTTTCGATGTTTGTGGCGCAGCTGAAGAAAGGTTTATTCTAATTTTGTTTTAAATTTGTTTTTGTAAGGAGTTTATACGAATTGCGGGCCACGTGTTAAAGGCCTCGAATAAGCTTTAAAATAATTAAACTGCCTTTTCGGCTATGCTTCAAATAAGTTTAAGTGTTAGATTTTAATGCAATTACTACAAAAAAAAAATAATTTAACGCTTAATTCAACTTTATTCCGCGTGGTTTGGAAGCAAGGTATTACCTCATGTTAGCATGCGTGATGATACATGATGTTGGTAGGGACATCTGAGAATACTTGATGAGAACCAACATCTCTGACATGCGTAACTGCTCTGCGTGCAATCTTGCTGTATTTTACGTGCAAAGCCTAAGTTTTCTTTATTTTCCCCACCTCCAGGTCCATTATCCTGAGGACTAATAAACGCGGAGTCAGTTGGTATGTACACCAAGTTTATTAGCCTATTCTTGATGGTTGGTTTTGCTTATGATGACTAAAAACGTATAAGAGTAGTGGACAGGAGTGGTTTCTGAGAATTTTATTTTTTACACTGAAGCATTGTGAGTTTTAAT
>NC_068403.1:15683586-15874385 GCF_023724105.1 Carassius gibelio | reverse complement strand
TGTCAAAAGGCTCAATGTGACCGCAGACTTTGATGAACACTGCAGGCAGCAGTGACGTCTGTGTCTGTACCATTCTTATCAATGACAGCGTAAACTCGTATCTCCCTGCTCCCAAGTCATAATTCTTGTATCTCCGATAAATCGATTTTGGGGAAATGTTGTGTTAATGTTGTTAATCTATTTACAGACACACAATTAAACTAATAAGATATTTTGAAATAAGCTAAAAACTTAAATGAAGTACTAAAGCTACTAAATGAAAACTAAAAGAAGCAAAAAAAGAAAAAAATTTTCACGTCTTTTTTAATTGTACATCATAATTGTACCATTTTATTAGTTTAACTTCTATAATAAATACAATAATTTTGTAAAAATTAAGTATTAAACTAAATAAAGTAGTAAACTACTTGACTGCCAGCATCTAGTTTAACTAGTTGTCAACCATAATGACCCTAATTGATAGAAAAAGCTACTCAAACCCATCATGTTTCCTCAAAACACTAACCTTAATTGTCTATTGGATTGGATGGTTTCCCTCCATAGTTTGACAGCTTGTCAGTGTAAGTGTGATGGACATGTGTCTCTGACTGTTCACCATACACACATCACACAGACAGGTGGCTGGTTGAGACACGTCCTCACCTCTCGCCTCACTGACACGCTCCATCATGTCTTCTGTCAGTCCACATTGAGGCTGATCTCCTCCTATTAAATGCCTGGCCTGGGACCCTTCGCCCAAGAAAGACCATTCGTAATCTGACTTCATCACTTCAATCCCAATCTTCCTCTGACATGTACCATAGCTCCCTAATACATCTGAGCTTTGTCTATGTCGATGCTGGACAGGATCCATAAATGATTTGCTGTGCTTGTCCACTTGCTGAATAGATGCAACAAGGTTGAAGGTAAATTGCATACATTATTGCTGTTACATAATTATCCAATGTCCATAAACAATCAAATGTTTCCCAAATGCAAACAAAGCTCATGCTGCTTTCATAAAGTGTGTGAGCAGGACCCACAATGATGTGTTTAAAGCCATCAGTGAACATTAATCTTGACACGTGTATGTACCATCGGCTGTTTAATGGGGCTCTATGGGTGGTGCACAGAATCCGGTGCACAGATTCACACATAGTTAAGTTAGTCTGAGGTTGTAATAGACTTTGTTAGACTTCGACAATAAGAATAAGAGAGCATCAATTATTTCAATAAATGTGACTCATCAAAGTCTAGCATTGCACACTGGAGACTTACACAATATAGTCAAAGCCTTTTCTGATGATTTTTTAATAAACTTCTGAAGGTTGTTTCAAACTAACCACATTTGGTAAATCACAGTCCCCCAACTAATGTGATTCTTTATTTCGTCATTATTAAATACCAGCCCTGGTAAAATATGTTCACAATTGACCATAAAACACCTGAGAAGCAGCTGCATGCTGAAGCCTGACTTCTAATAGGAGCAATTTGTCTCTAACTATACACAGAATGTCTCTTGAACAATGAACTGGCCTTTAAATCAGCTTTATAGTGCAGACAAAAGACTAAGATAAGCCAGATACGCTGCTTTTATGTGACAGTTCCTGAACAAAACAAAACACTGCAGCTTTAGTTCCAAGAACCAGTAATGAATGCTCACAACAGATGTTTAATAGTCTTCCCTGCTGTGGTGCTGGAAAACCTGAACACACTCACTGCATGCAATCAAAGCCCAGGACTGAGACTACAAATGTCTACTGATTCATTATTTATTTATTTTGTAATGTTTACTTTTAATGCACACTGCAGTGTTTACAAAGAATGATTTTATTATTATTATTATTATTATTATTATTATTATTATTATTATTATTATTAATATTATTATTATTATTATTATTATTATGTTTTTTATTTACGCACATACTATATACTCTATATTTTTACAGAATTAATACTGTTATTCAGCAAGACTGCATTAAATTGATCAAATTAGACAGGAAGGAATATTAAGCAACACAGTTTAACATAATAATAAAAGTAATAAATGTTTCTTGAGCATTAAAGCAGCACATCAGACATTTCTGACAGATCATGTGACACTGAAGACTGGGGTTATGGCTGTTAAAAATTCAGCTTTGCCACTAGAATAATAAATTATATATATATATATATATATATATATATATATATATATATATATATATATATATATATATATAATCCTGTCAGCTCTGTCCTGTCCCAATAAAGGCAGAATATAATTATAAATATAAATTAATATATTTACACCCTTCACTCTACTTCTGATAAAATAAATGTAACGTTGGTCAGTATAAGTACGGAAGTTCTAAGCGGCCATGCATTATAATATTTTTTCTTCTTGTTTTCTCGTTATAACGACTTAATTTTCTCGTTATCTCGACATGACGAAGTTCGTTTTCTCGTTATAACGACTTAATTTTCTCATTTTCTCGACATAATAAAGTTTGTTTTCCTCGACATAACGAAGTTCGAAGTTTCTCTAAGAAGTTACAAAACTGCGCCAGCAGGTGGCACTATAGACCTGAATATAACTGATGGGGTGTTGTACACCATCCACTTTACTGTACGCGGACCTTCCTCGTGATCGCTATAATTTGTGCAGTCTTCATTACTGACATTTAATTAATTCATAAATGTTAAATGCTTGAATCAATATGAATATTTTGTGTATTAAGTTCCTGCTAGATGCATGAGTTTCACCAATGCGTTCTGTGTCATAAAATAACTGCTTATCAAAACCAAGGTGTTGCCATTTAAACATGTTAATTACAAAAACAAAAAGTTCATTGTACTGTCTCTGGAAAAATCAACAGTGATTGATCAGCCTTTATTTATATACAGTATTGTAGACGTTATTATCTAGGCGAAGCTAAATTTGCTGAAATATAGGCTACAGTAAGAGCGCCTGTATGGTTGTCCATCAGATGCCTGTCAAAGTTGAGTTCGATACTATAGCAACAGTAAAACTGTCATGTCGTTATAACGAGAAAACAAACTTTCGTTATGTCGAGAAAACGAGAAAAATAAGTCATTATAACGAAAAAACAAACTTCGTTATGTCGAGATAACGAGAAAAATAAGTCGTTATAACGAGAAAACGACTTTCGTTATGTCGAGATAACGAGAAAATGTATTCGTTATAATGAGAAAACAAAAAGGAAAAAAAAATATATAATGCATTGCCGCTTAGAACTTCCGTAGTATAAGAGCATGATGGAGCATATATTTAATATATTTTTATGTAAAAAAAAAAGTTTAAAAAAATTATATAAGCAACTATAAAGAACTCGGACATTAATTTAAGCAAGCTGAGAGGTCACTAAAATCAGATCACTTACCAATTATCAATTCAGGTTTAGATTCTAATATGATGGGAATTGGTATGATGTCTGAGTGGCCTCCTTTCAAAATACATGTCTGAGCAACACATGGTTGTTAATGTGTTCTTGCAAAATAATTTTTTCTCAAAAGGTAGCCGAGCGTACCGCTAAAAAAAGTTTTCCCAGTCAAATCCAATAACAAAAACAATAAGCTGCTTTAAATTTTTCTGCAATGATTCCCCGGCTGAAGAGTGTATCTTTAAGACTCTGAGCTCCCCCTGATCAACTTATCATCCCCAGACCCAAGAGTCATTACAGCTGCCTGCAGTCTCAAACACTACTGATGGTTCCTGTCCTATTCCACGTTCAACCAAAATTGGATTTTGATTGCTTTTCACAGGATATTTTTAATTAAAGGCGAATGAGAATAGCATGTGAGATTAAGCAATACTTCATGGTTTAATTCCCAGAGAGAGTTATCAGAGAGAGAGCAAAGCCATTTAATGGCTTCCTTACAAATATTGCCAATTAAAACAAGTGACATTTTTCAATCAGAATGAATTACTATGACCCATAGGAAGAAAGGGACTCAGGCCAAAATGGAAAAAGCTAAAGCTTTGCACTATGGTACAAAAAAGTGACTTTGTCGAAGTGAATGAATTGACACTTGCTGTATTTAAGCTGCCATAAAAGCACTGAAAATATTTAATTTACCATGACATCATTTCCTGCCTGGAGCTGTGAGCCTCACAGATCAACATAATGTGAACTAGTTAAATGCCGGTTGGACTGACAGATCGAAGGTCTTGCGTTAAAAGCCCGCTGGCTGGATTTGAAGGCCACTACTTGCATCTGTGCAGTGCAAAGAAATCTATTAGTGTAACAGCAGCCATTTGTATGAAATGTAAGTGTGAACATTTATGGCGCTGGTGTGTGATATGTATTCATACATCCATACATCCACATCCAGTGTGTGTGTGTGTGTGTGTGTGTTTGTGAATGTACCTCAGTAATGAAGGCCTTTGCTGTGGCGGGACTCATGAACAGCACAGCACGCCTCAGTGTGTCCCTGTAGCGATGCAGCTCTTCCACCCTCATGGTGCGGAACATTCCAGTGATCATCATGTTAATATTGGATTCCACCTTCTGGAGAGACACATCCATCCCCTGCTGAGACGTCTGGTCCAGGAAGTTCTCTATGCCCCGGATATCTGAACAATAACAGACAATATAATTCAAACTACATTCTTTTTTTTTATGTGACCTGTCGCAATTTATATATATATATATATATATATATATATATATATATATATATATATATATATATATGTGTGTGTGTGTGTGTGTGTGTGTGTGTGTGTGTGTGTGTGTGTTTATTAAAGGCACAAGACTTTTGACAAGATTTTTTTGTGACTGTCTTGGATTTAAAAACATGCTTACAGATTATTTTTTATTATTTTTTACCAATGCAATTGTAGAAATGCAATATTAAGATTATTTAATCTGCAGGTTACTGAAAAAAAGTAAGAAGTGATAGGCTGGTCATGTGACCTCAACATGGCTTTCCCCATGATGGGACCTGCACCATGTGGAATGAAATAATGTCTATTCTACTATAGTCTTCATGTCCTGTGGCTATACATGATTTTAAACATACACTACAGTTCACAAGTTTGGAGTCAGTAAGATTTTCCCTCTTATCCAGCTAGAACACACTAAATTAATCAGATGTTTTCAACATTAATAATAACAATAAGAAGAAGAAAGAAGAAAAATAAATGTTTTTTCAAGCACCAAATCAGCATGATTTCTGAAGGATCATGTGATGAAGAAAGACTGGAGTAATGGCTGCTAAAAATATAGCTTTGCCATCACAAATATGAATAATTTTTTTTTAAACAATTACAGTATTTTAAATAGTAATTTCACAAAATTACAGTTTTACTTTTAATTTTAAGGTACAATTTTTTTAACAAACCATTATCTACACTGAAAAATAATAATAATAATAATAAAAATGAAAAAAAAAAAAACAATTAACAAAAATAAATAAAAATAAATAAATACAATTTAAGTGTCAGTAATTGCACCTTCAGATTTACTTAATATAGCAATATATTAAAAGGTAAAGTAAAATAAAAAGTACAGATCAATAAAAAAAGATTGACTATTTCTTTAGCATAAAAAATTGCAAATTAATGTATAAAGCAACCTTTGAAGCAAACAAACCTTGTTAGCAAATAGTCATGTAAGATAAGAGTAGTTTCTCCTGCTGCTCAGAAATGCTGAAAGGACACAAGCAGTTACAGAGCATTCAATCACAGCGCTCATTCAAACAGACAGTGGAGTCTGCCAGAGGTCATGACAGCGAAATTAGAGAGAGTTATTTCACACTAAACAATGATCAAGCCAAATGTGACATTTATTAAAATGAGTTATGTGACACTTGTTGTACATTCATTTAAATTTACAGTTGTTTAAAGATAAAGATATGGTCCATAACTGCTGCTATGATAAACAAAGAAAAGTGAAATAAGTGCATATTAAATGTTAAATTATAATGACTACCCATTTGCCTTAAAAATAAATAAATAAAACACATCATTTTATTTATTAAGAAATATCAGAAAATAAATCATTATCAGCGGGAGTACCAACTTTTAGACGGAATATAACCTCCCCTTAAGCCTGGCAATATCAACCATTTTGTTTTCACGTTCATCATTACTGGGACAACCGTGAAGCACAGGAACGCATTAGCATGTGTGCTAACAGCGCTCAGGAGTGGGCGGCAGCAGAAACCTGGGTAGAACATTTATCACTGCGGTGTGGCGAGGCAGAAGTGCTGTCTCAGGGCTGCGCTACATAAAAGATGCATTTCACAGAGGAAGAGTTCCTGCACACTCATCCCTCTGCGCAGGCGGCCTTTCCCTACATCAAACCATTTCCACCGGAGCGGGGAGGCGTTGAGAATGTAGGATCAAAGCATCCCTGAAAGATGGGACTGGGGTGAGGGAACCAGGGGGAATTAAGGTGGGGGTTGTTGAAGGTGAGACTGACTGTGACAGAGATGTGTGCATCCAGAAAAGCATCGAAGGAAAATGTCTTTACTGTAGGTAGCCTTTCAGTTATGAGCTGCTAAAAGAAGATTTCATATCATGCTTATGTTTTAGATGCATAAATAAAGCAGAAAAACAACATGAAATGACCGAAAAATTTATCTTAAGCTAATAGCATGAGCTAGTCCACCTTAGTCATTAGCCACAGTAGATCATCTTGCATCCGCAAAAACAGACACCAGATGGTCAATATGGTTGTTATTTGGAACCTGGTAAGATCAATTACCAGCTTGGATCAGCTAACCAGCTAGAAAACAACTAAACACACCTATTATTTCAAACAGGATTTTCCATAAGGGTACAGACGGCTATTTTGCAAAATACGTTCATTGAAACATCAGTTATTTTCAGATGACATTTTTTAGGCTACAGAACTTGATCTTTCCTAATTGAAAAATCTTTATTATAATTTATAAATTTTAATTTTAATTTTAAGATAATTTTGTGAAATTATGTTTATGTAAACGTATTGTGTTTTACAGTTTAGTTTATTAACTCAAAATTATCTCTTTCTCTCTATAAAGCATATATACTATATATACATACACACACACACACACACACACACACATATATATATATATATATATATATATATATATATATATATATATATATATATATATATGTGCTTTTTAGGTCTATTGACTTAAAATAGTGCATTTATGAACTTTTATTGAACCGAAAATGCATTTATGTCAAACTTGTGTTACTTAAGCTAATTCATTTGGGGGGGGGATTGGGGGGTGAAATGCTCGTTTTCACTCAATATCCTGTTAATCTTGAGTACATATAGAGTAGTACTGCATCCTTCATAACTCCAAAAAGTCTTTAGTTTTATTATATTCATAAGAGAAAGATAGTCTGTAAGCGTGGCGTGTGGGCGGAGCTAAAGAATCACGAGCGCGAGTAAGCTTTTGCATTGAGAGCAGGTGGAAGCTGTGACATTATCGTGAGGGAAAAACCATCATCCAAAACAAACCATGGCTTACAATCAGATTCAGCCGTTTATTTATGATCCAGAATCAGATCCCGAGGCTGAAGCGGAACGAGAGCAGCAGCAGCAACGACTCGCTCCGAGCGGGGCTCGAACCCAGGTCTCCGGCATGGGAGGGGACCCACCAACAAGGAGGCAGAGATATTTTAAGCAGTTTTACTCACCGCCTGCGGTTCCAACACACGATCGTTGGGATTGCATCATCCTTAAGAAATAAACGATACGCAAATCCGTCGTCAAACTGGGCCTTGTTTGTAAAACAAGCATCTTCAAAATGCAGGGAACAAACACAAACACTTGCACAACTCCGTTGATGCTCTTTAAAAATAAACTCCATCCACTTGTCCCTTAATGCTGTTTTTTTTTTTGATAATCTGTGCAGGGTTGTCTTGCACTGGCAACCAAAAACACACTTCTTTTGTGACTTTTCGCGACGCTCTCGCTCTGATCAGTGAATCGCTCTGATCAGTGAAATGTCTGTGCTCAGCCTCGCTATACGGGAGGGCGCGCTTTTCCGGCAGAAGTGCCTTTAGGACCCATATAAGGAAATTCTGCTCCATCTAACGTCACACAGTGCCATACTCGAAAAAAACTTTCCGAAACTTGTGACAAACCGGAAGGAGTATTTTGGGAACAAAAATACTCCTTCAAACGTACAACTTAATTTTTGAAACTTTGTCCATGTTTAGCATGGGAATCCAACTCTTTAACAGTGTAAAAAACTCAGTATGCATGAAATAGCATCCCCCCCCCCCTTAAAATAATGTTCATACAAAACTTAAACCAATCAAATGTCCTGAAAAAGTAGTGGGTTACAATACAAGCTACTAAAAAACAGTAGCTATCCAAACTGAAGTTAAAATGTTACAAAAAATGTAACACACAATGTGAAAAAATTAAAACTGTCCTTTATATAATTTAAATCACAAACATTTGAATCATGAGATTTTAATTAAAAAATAATGCCAATTCAAATAAAACTTGAACAGATACATTTGCATAACCAAAAGCATACTACAAAGTACAGGAACTGTGATTTTCCTCAGGTCAGACATTAAAACCACAACGTACAGTGCTACACCATCTGGATAAAGTACCTTGTTACTGGAAACGCTACACTGTTAAGAAAATAACTGAACTGCTATCACACTGCTGAAAAATGTAGTAGTAAATGTAAAGTTAGTAGTGTTAATTACATCCCAACAATGCTGTTAAATTTTCTTTTGAAGTACCATTTAACTGAAATCCACTGTTTTTAACTTTCAGGACACAAGAAAACTCGAATCACAATGGTTTGGCTCTTGACTTAATTAGCAGGGTCATCGCCGCCTGCACCTCCACTGAAACTCTGTCACTCGATGCAACTAAAAAGGTAAGACAAGGACGACATTCACAGCACGCCGGAGGAGGGTCAAAAGCACCGGTGCCCCCATCTGTGCACTGGATCCAATTTAAAGCAAATCTATGGCTGCGGTTCTGCTGGAAATCTCTTATTGGGTTCCCCTGCTAGTGCGGAGGGCAGGGCTCCAGCAGACAGCAGCTTGTGTTTATAGCTGAGGACACATAGGGGGCCCGATACGGTCCCTGTGCTGGAGTGGCATCTGGGTAGGAGCCGTTTACGGGAACGTTACATGGATAAGATATTGCAGGATGGGGCTGTGGAAGTCAATGGCGTGTTAATGTACAATGCTTGCTATTTTTTAGCTACGACTTTATGAAGTCGGGACATTACAGAGCTCCCATTCAAAGATGAGGAGCCTGCTTAGTTTTATTCTGCTTTAACGAGAGGTTATAGTGAGGGAGATTAATACAAACAGACACACAGCACAGCGGTAACGCACCAATGTGGCCCTTTTCATCTGTCAAAAAATACACATGTAATTACAATCAGTATTAGCGTCTCCATTATTATACAGACTCTGCCCTCACTTTCCCTGTCAGAGAATCTCAGTTTGAACTCTAAGCATTTCCAGCATATGCTACTGTGCTCAACTTTAAAATAATAACTTTCACACAAAACACTCTGATTAATCTGCTCTCCATCATCTTGTGGAAAATTATGGTTAAAGTAATCTTTTGCCATATCCTTTAATTCAACTTACAATGTATGTGAAGTACATACAGTATATTTAACTGTCACCTGTGATATGAACCTATGCTAACTAGCCAAACTTTGACCCCATGATTTCCATCTGAAAAGTTTTTGTGTGATTCTTCTAAATATTGGCTGAAAACTGTGCAAATCTGCATATATATATATATATATATATATATATATATATATATATATATATATATATATATATATATAAAGTCTCCCACTCTCAACAAGGCTGCATTTATATGATCAAAAATACAGTAAAAACAATCAACATTTCAACATATTTGGAGGTCCTTGGCCTCAAGAAGTTTGAAACCCCCTTCTAATTGGGAACAGTAAAGAGGGGTAAGAAAAGTCCCAAACTACTACTAGTCTTCAGTTTACTTCTACCTCCGTTTAATGTATCTAACAGAGAAATCAATTGGTGCTGGGCTTGATTAGCATATGTCCACCCCTGGCTGAGACTTAAGTCACTCAAAAGCTTGGCACAAGTCAATGCATGCCAGTTTCCGGTTCGGTCTACTGATTACTGATTAGAGGGAACCGGCACTGTTTTTGTCTGATGGGAGTTCTTTAAATCAAATTCCAGAGCCAGATAGATGCTCTGAGTGACACAGTCATATGTGGCCCAGTAGGAACTGTGAGCAGAATCAAAAGGACCGGATCTGAGGCCCGCAGCTGAGCGCTGATTGAGTGAGCTCTCACGCTGTGAATCTCCCACTAGCTGCATCCTCTCTACTGTGTTTAATGTTTCCACTAGGCTTTATGACCCTAGCGAGCGACAATGGGGGCTAAAACAAATCTTCATGTCACAGTTCATCTTGCAGAGAGAGAAACAGGCAGACGAAGAGAGAGAGAGATAGAGGATGTTCCTTATGAAAAGACCAGCTTGGGCCAGCATGTTGCTTCAAGACAGCTGTATATTTTGAAAACTATATTAAGGAATGTTGGTCATCAATAAGAAAAAGTGGAAATGCACAATAATATATTCTTACATCTGACCCATTCTGTAATACAGAGGGCGCTTGTTTATTTTAAGAGGATAATAGGGTCATTGGCCTTAATCATTATTAATTATCTCATCAAAAGAGTGACGCAATTTCCTTTATCTTTTTCATCCACGTTTCTGTTAACCATGAAATCATCTCATTTGGACTCGCAGCACATTAAATTAACCTTATCCTGGTGTGGCAAAGTGCTGGACAGGTTATTCTAATATTATAAGTGCTACACCACAGCTATTCAGACTGAATTTATGGAAGGTGGTAATTGTATTAGAGGTCAGAGACTTCACCTTAAGCAGTGAGACAACACATTATGTTGAACACACGTCTCTATTACTTACCTGCATAATCTACATTCAGAACAGGAATGCAAATTACATCTTGACTTTTACAAATTGTACACGTCATATTATATATAAAAATAATTTACATTTACTTGGAATCACTACTACTGTCTTCAGCTGCAATGTAAAAAAAAAATGAAGTGAATAGAACAGATATTTGTATATATATATATATATAAAACAAAAATACTATTTCAGTCTTCAAGATTCAAAATCTCATGTTTAATTTATTGTCACGAGCAGTAGCTTCTTTGTGTCAGGATTCGACCTGTTTCAGTTCCTGTTTTTTCTTATTTGGTCCGTTTCCTGTCCTTGTTTAGTCTGATTGGTAGTTGATTCACTGCACCTGTCTGTTCCTCATTATCCTGCCTTTAGCTCTGCTCCCTGCATTGCAGATGAGCCAAGTTTGGAGCATGGCTGGTGCCAAAATGGGGAGGGGATCTGATTGACTGGGAACTGGAAATTGAACTGCCCACTCTCCTCTTTCTCTCCGCTGGTCCTTTCCAGCCCTACTTCGTTCTTGGTTTCCTTTTCCAGCCGAGAGGGGTTCCGATCCTCCAGTGCCCACTCCTAGAAAGTGTCCTCCAGTCCCCACTCCTCTATAATATCCACCCTCCCACCAGCTCCTGCCTCCTCCACCGCTTGCACCATCTGGCAGCCCTTCTGCTCACCCTCAGTGCACAATATATGCGGTGCGAGCCCCTAGGGACTACCATCATCCAGAGTCGCCGTAGTCTGAGTCTCCCTCACCTCCACCTCCAGCCTCCGAGGCCCGGACTCCACCTCGGCTCATAGTCCCAGCGTCTCCACCTTGGCTCTTAGATCCTTCGCCTACACCGTCAACCATCAACCCATCAGCTTCACCATGCTACCTCGTCCATCTGGTTCTGCCTTGGTTGGGAGGTCGACCCGACATTGCTTCTGGACTCCTCTCCACTGGCTGTCCGTAGTCCCTTCGTCCCACCAGCTCTGTTGGACTCCCTCCTCCCACCAGCTCCACCTTGGTCCTCAATCTCTCTGGCTTCGCCGTGGATCTCTTGATCTCTGCCTCAGTCAGATCCTCGGCAATCCCCTGGCTCATTGGCTCTCCAGCTCCACCTCGGGCTCCTCCTCCACCTGCTCCACCGCCATTGGGCGGCCCCCTGGAGTCACGGGCATTCCTCCTCTATGGCTCCTTCCACCGTTGGCTCCACCTTGGGCCGCTGTAATGGCTGTGGCCTGGGGCCTGTTATGCTCTTCCTGCTCCAAGCTCCTCCTGGCTCATCCCTCCATTGTATCCTCCCTGGCTCCTCCCTCCGTGGTCTCTGTCTGCTGGCAACCTCCTGGGGCTTTGTCTTCCTCCCAAGCTCCCTCCTATGTCTCCTCCTGTTGTTGCCTACGGTGTGATGACGCACCTTCTGGGAGGAGGGTGACAAGTCAGGATTGGACCTGTTTTGACATGTGTTTCAGTTCCTGTTTTGCCTTATTTGGTCTGTTTCCTGTACTTGTTTAGTCTGATTATTAGTTGATTCCCTGCACCTGTCTTTTCCTCATTGTCCTGCCTTTAAAAGTCCATGTCCTTTCTGTTCAGTTTTGTTTGGGTCTACCATTCAATTAAGTGTGTCTTCCTCCTGTTCTCCATGTTGGATTTACCCCCGTGTTGGATTAATAAAGACTCTTTCGATTATTCTCAGCTCTGTGTTCCTTAGCAATTTCTGAGTGAAAATGGTTTCTACACCAAATTGTCTTTTGCAGTGTGCACGTATGCTTTTTTTGTGTGTGTGTGTGTATAAAGAAAAAAACAAACTATCCAAATTAACAATGCATATTATTTTTGTGAAGTTGCAGTTAAAATCCACTTAGGTCAAAAAGCTGTTAAATTTATTTCTAAATCGCATCAATTTATGAAGTCGTCTAAAATAACTTCAGTTAAGGCAGAAGATACTTCACAGAGAGAGAGAAACCTTGGATTGCAAATAGAATTTTTTTTTTTTTTGGTGACTTCTGCCAGCACTAGTCCAGAAAAATAAGAGATACCAAAGAGGCACAATCAGTTTACCAATGAACTCTCTTCTGTCCAAGTCATCTTAAAAAGCCAAAGCAATTTAGGAACACTTTGTTCTCTCTGAAAGATCTCTTGCTCAGGGACCAGCTAATCAAATGTCCGAGGAGACTATCTGCGGAGTCACTGGTCAAGCTCTACACACATTTAAGGCGGGGAGGAGGGGAAAGGATCTCTAAGGCTTCATTACTATATTGCTGCCCAGGGCACATGGTTCTCCGGACATGGCTAAAATCATATCCGTTTGTCTTCTGGGACAGGTACTTATTCATCCAAACCTTAAACTGCTGCAGCGGAGCATGCCCTCCAGAGGGACCATCAACCATGGAGTTCTTTTCACACACAACTACACTCTATTACACCATCTTATATCGCACTCCCTTTTTCTCTTTAACCCACCGACAAACCACAAACACTCTGTTCCAAAATGTAGTAAACTACCTATGCAGTCAGGATTTGAAGGCATCGTATGTGTTCCAGAAAGCAGAGATTTTAATTATGCTGCCTGCTAAAATACTTTGTTTTAGCATTGCATGGCTGTGTCCAAAATTGCAGGTACTTCTTTTAATAACTTTACAGCTGTTATAAAAGCATTTTCTTTATAGTAGGTATGAATGTAGTCCAGATGAACTACAATTGTTATGTTGTCATTGTCACGTGACCTACCAGTGTTATTTGTGTCGCTTCACTGCAATTCACAAATCCTCTCGCTTTGCTTCATGCGACAGTAGAGTGTCTATAAAAGTGTCCATTATTCAGAATCTTCTGTTTTATTAATTTGGACACACTATTCTTGTTTGCATGTTGTTTTTCATCTGCTATACTGAATATCATGTTTATACTACACGTCATAAGTACTTGACTGTCAGTATCTAGCTGATAATAAGTGGCAGTATCACACATTCAACCAGGTTTCCACCCATCATAATAATAATTATGTCGGAGGAGATGACTAACAAAAATTAGACTCTCGGTTCGCACCAAAAATAGTTTTCTCACCAAGTTTTTTTGGTTTCTGTAAAAAAAGGATGGGGTGTTTGACACTCCAGCCTACAGGAAGGGGCGAGTAAAAGTATGTTCTTTTAGTGTGTTTTTGTACAGCTATACTTACAAACCTCTTTCCACCTCCCTACACTTGTATATGAGTGTGATTCTTTCAAAATAGATTTTCATAGATATTCATCTGTAACTTTATACTGTTGACAACCTTTTTAGCAACATTCTAACGTCAATCTAAATCTCAACACCAACATTGAGCTCAAATGGTCAAAAACAATTTCTTAATATGTCTAAGATTTGTTTTGATATTGCTATTAAATAAAAAAGGATTTCTGTATATAATCAAACTTTAAATGCAAGATATTTAAAGTGTACCTGGTGTATATTTGCTATAGTTTCACTTTAGCAAAATCAAATATACTTCGGTTTATCTTTCTTTAGTTGGACTTCAGCACTACTTCAGCACAATTAAATAGCATTAAGCTCAAAATTACAGTTGTTAGTCCAATTTACCAGACTTTAAATATAGCAGTTGTATATTAAAAGTACATTTGCAATTCATTTTTATTATGCACATAAATATGTAAAAACAAATGTACAAAATGCATGTATTTCAAATACATTTTAGTATTTTTTTTTTCATTAGGGTAGTTACAACTACAACATACATTTTAAAACATGCTTAGTTTTACCTCCCATCATTTTTTCTCAAGCTGATGTGGGTAATTAGCTTTAATATTGTGGAAAATATTGGGCACCTTGATCAAAGAGAATGGCTTTAATCTGGTAACTGGTTAACTGCCTGACTAACTGCACCCTCATCTACTCTGCTACCATCAAAACCTGCCATATCAAGAAATATGTTTAACTTGTTTATCCAGTTTGCTCAGTCAGTGAAAGGCACTGCAAGTCTAGGAGAAACGCTGTGAAATGCAATGGGTAAAAGCTCAAGGGAAGTGATGTTTGCTGAAAAAAATAAATAAATGAATAACAGCTTGAAGCCTCTTGAACTTACAGGCCTGTGGGCAACAGCCCAGTCGGCTCTGTGGTTAATCCATGAATGCCCAGAATCTTTTTTCCTCATTCCCAGTCATGCTCTTTTCTCTCAAACACATTCAGAAAAATTGCCTTAAACACATAATGAGCAATGGAAGCAATGATGCTGTATAATTTCCTCTTGGTGAAGGTAATAAGGGGGTGTTAATGTGAGGTCACTGATTGGACACACTGTGAGAGAGCTCCTTACGGCCGTTTACTACTGCCATCAGTAAATTGAAACTACTCACCATAGTCAGTGTCGTAGAAGATAATGAACTTCTGCCAGGTGTACTCCATCACCACTTGGAAGATGACATCATTTAGGTAG
Source organism: Carassius gibelio (assembly GCF_023724105.1). Taxonomy (NCBI): domain Eukaryota; kingdom Metazoa; phylum Chordata; class Actinopteri; order Cypriniformes; family Cyprinidae; genus Carassius; species Carassius gibelio. Next base: position 15,859,064 of record NC_068403.1, on the reverse strand, counting down.
ACGGGAGGCCGGACGAAGAGAGTGTAGTCATCTGGTTGGGCGCGACTGGTGGGCGGGCAGCTAGAGCGAGGAGTGCCCGTGGGTGCCCTCTGGATGAAGAGGTGCGGGATGTGCATTGCGTCAGCTAAAGACTGCAGCGACCCCGCAGACATACAGCCGATAGAGCTGACCAAGGCTAAGATACCTCTGTTCATCAACTCGCAGGCTGTGGGCGAAAGAGAGAGAGAGAGGAAACATGATTTATACTAACTAACTTTTGAGGCACATTCACACCAAGAGCAATAATTACATTATTTGTGTCCACCAAGGAATGATAGTCAGGGCTTCACAATTAATCGAATTTCTAATTGTGATTACAATTATGGATGCCACAATTATGCAATCGTTCAAAGCGGCAATTAATCATTCGCTTTTTTTTTTTTTTTCAACATGTTATCTTAAGGTTTTCTCTATTGTTTTAGTATAACATTATAATGCCATTCATATTTTTATCACATCATTTAAAGAAAAAAAAAAATCCAATGCATATTTATTATTTGAGGCTTAATACAATAAAAAAAGCACTAAAGGTTTTTCAGTTAGTGTTTTCAGCTTGTTTATATTCATATGAAAATATTGCCTCAAACTGTGGTTTACACATCATGCAAATTGTGATAATTGTTATTAATAATTGCAATTACAATTTCAAGGGAATAATAAAAAAGTAAGATTTTTGCATTAATCGTGCAGCCCTAATGATAATGTTCTGTTCATTTTAAGTGCATGCTGCAGTTGTTAAGCGTCGCATTAAATGTTCAAGCTCTTCAGTCGTGAGTGGATTCTGATTGGCTGTTAGTGTTTTCATTTTTTACCAGCTGGACAAAAATGTTCAAAAAGGGATTCCAACAATACTCTTTCTCTGTTTTGGTGTGGACCCCCCTACTGTCATGTACTTAAAACAATTATTAAAAACCCAGTCAGTCTGGTCTGTTGTTTGAAGACCAACTGTTTCCTAGCTAAACTGGATAAACACTCACTAGCTTAAAAATACAATTCGCCCCAAAATTAAACAAAATCCTCTCACCATTTTAAGAAATTCCTGTTTTGTATAGAAATTTTTTGTATTCTATACAAAAAAAAAAATGCAATGGTAACATGCAAATTTCTAAATATCTTCTTTTGAGTTCCCATAAAAAGCCATAAAAGTTTCAGACAACATGTGGTTTGGTAAATGTTGACAGAATTTTCATTTTTGGGTGAGCTATAGCTTTAAGTGCAGACCAGTCTGGAGAGACCCTATTAAACCATCGTAGACCAGCAAAGCAGGTTAGTTTAAGCAGATTTCTACAGCAGATGAAGCAGATTAAATAAAAGATGCAACCTTCTGAGACAGTTTAATCATTTGAACTGTTTCACAGATAAAATACAGAACACTGTTGGCATACTACTTAAGCCACCAGCATTAAATACATAAAAACTATGTATTTTACTATTTTACTATTGTGACCTATCCCTACATAAGGTAAGCACAAAGTTCTCTAGATCTTCATATTTCTATTACACCAGACAATTTCCATTTTGTTCAGTCAAGTAATCATGTGGCTTGCCATCTTGGAGAAATATATTTTATGGCTTAATCCCCGAGCGTAATCACAGGATGGCAGCCAAAGGTGGTGGCGATCAATATGTCTTTACCAATAGCTTTAATTACAACTATGCAAATATGATTATTTCCCCTCCACTTAGAGCTTCATTAACAATTCAGCACTTTTAGAGACTCTCCCATCTGAATACCATCAGACAAAAAAACATTTGGCAGTCTATCACACAGACTAGGGTGTTTATGGAAAACATACGAGGAAACCAGCGTTCTTCAGTATAAATACTTAGTTTTGAAATTTTAATCTGATAAACATTCCATTCATAAGCACTTATACGGTTTGCATAAACAGATGCTCATCAGCACAGATGCAGCTTTTAGAACGCTGATTGGTTACTTCATTTTTTGCTGCATAAATGCTTGACTATTCTGATTGAGTTGCTGCAGTGATTTCTATAATTACACTCCACAACCTACTGCATAACTCCATTTTATAATGAAGCAAAAATCTATTTCCAGAGAAATGAAAGTCCCTCCCACGAATAACCTCACAATTTTTGCCCTTGTTCAGTTTGTGGCTCCCGGATGTGCAGTAAAGCTGATGTCAGACATGAACATTCATCTTACTTGACTCATTTTATTTAGCATAACTGAAGTTGGGGAAGGTAAAATGTCGGAGGTGGCCATGGAGCAATGTAATTTTGCCAGCTCTGGCAAAAAAAAAAAAAAAAAAAAAAAAGGGGCAATGAAAGGGGCAGAACGAAAGGAATGGAAAGAATAGTGCTGAAAAAGCAAACTGCAAGATGAAATGGACATTTGAGGCTCATTGGAAAAACACGCCTATACCTACTGTACAATTTATTTTTTTATACAATTCAATGCATTTTCTAGCTGAAATAACCTCTAATGGCAATTAAGCACACTAGCAAAAGTGTAAACGTTAACAGGGGCAGATTATAAATTAATAAAGACTTACTTTTGCACAATTCCTTGCATTATACAATGTTATGACCTCAAACCATTTTTTACCTTTATCATAACACTTTTACCTCACCATTTTTACCTAAACTAGCTCCATACTGTATGTGTGGCTTTTCTGACAAAGTAAATTTGCTTGGTAGCTCACCTGGTACACCACTACACCTGAAGTGCTTTCATGATGCCCAGTGAAACTCAAAAGAGATCAAAGTCAGAAAACAGAAAATAGAATGGCTTTTATCTTATGTATGATTTGGTTAACACTGTCGGTTAGGTTGAGGGTGGGTAGTAAAATATTTTCAAACACATTACCTTTTAGAGCTACGCACCTGACATTCACCTGGCCATTACAATGAAACGTTACTCGATTCAAGTTCATCTATTTTGAATAAAACTGAATGCACCTTTACCATCACTCACTGGACATTACACAGAGACTATGTGCAACCTAGGCCAATTTAAGTCACCTGATATTGAAATCATTCTATGAGTGAGCTTTGTAAATGGACCCAGGCGATTTTTGTTTTCCAGTCAAAATCTGGGAATTATTCAGTATGCTGAGATTTTTTTGAGCTTTGATGATGGGCATATTTGGTATCAAATTAATCTTTGTGTAAATGTTAAATATTTAAAATTATTTTACTTTTGCTCTGAAAACAAACAAACAACAACAACAACAACAACAACAAATTGACTTAAAGGGAAAGTCCACAAAATAATAATAAATAATAATAAAAATAATAGAAATTTGCTTAAGATAATTTACTCCCTCATGTTATTCCAAATCTGTATTTATTTCTCTCTCTCTCTCTCTCTCTCTTTCATCATTTTCTCCTTAGATAAATGTTAATAAGCAAAGTCACTTTGTTTATTAAAATACATTTTTTTATATCTTCTTTTATTTTCCACAGTAGAAAGAAGTTCAGGTTTGGAAAGACATAACAGCTAGTTTATAATTGCAAAATCTTATTTTTTGTATGGACTATATATTTAAGGCCTCAAGAAAAATGACAGCAACATTTGAGAATCAAAATGATCTATGGATGATCCAGTTAGAAAGATTTAATCCAAGATTTGCATTTAAACTCTACAAAACAAAAGGAACCGCCAATCATTCTGAAAATACACCATAATGAAACCTTGACATTTGATCCAACAAAATGTGTGGAATTATAATGATTAACTTAACGCATGCAACTTAATTGATTAAATGCACAAGTTTTAAGATGAATAAGCCGAGCTCCAGTTAATAAGATCTTGTTTAATGAGGTAGAGCATTTTGTTATGGATTGGACAGACTGAAAATGGAAAGGCTGGCTAATCCTTACTTATTAAAGCACTTCTGTGAATTAGTGCTATGATCTGTCAGTGATCCACATTCCTCTAAGGTCTTGCTAACTATGTTAGCAAAAGGCAGCGTTGATCAATCATTACTAATTTAGTCATATAATTCAACCATTTGTTTGATTACATATGATCCCATAAAGTCTTGACAAGGCCCGTCAAGTCTTGAATATTAAACCTTCAACCGAAGTTAAAAATATAAGAATTCATTCTTTCACAAATTCACACCAGGGACTGCATTATTCCCTGACACTTTCAAAAACCTGCAATAATGCTGCATTAAAATTAAAATAAAGACTTTCTTTCTTTGAAAGCAAACAGGGATATTCTATTTAAAAGCACTGACTTTATTCTCTCAGTCACAGCATTAGCAAGCCTGATTTATTTCAACGAAAACTGCTTATCTACAGTATGCTGGATTAGTACAAAAAAAAAAAAAGTATGTACTTAAAGAGTGCTGTCTATCACTGTGTTTTTGAAGTTGACTCAATTAGGATGTTTACTGTTAATTAGTGTAATTTAGCATAAGTAATTCATGTTCGGTATGTTTATTCCCAACCTAATTGTGATTGTGTTGATTATAAATAAGTTGCGCACTGTTCATTTCTATTTCATTAAAAATACAAAGCAGACAAACAGTGTTTAAGTCTCTGACATATCTCCCACATTAGTTCCTGAAGTACCCTTCACATACAACTGATGCATAAACATTAAAGTTTCCCGTTAACCACAACACAAAATATTTGATCTTGACTCTAATCAATTCATCTTCATTCATTAATCTTATAAACATGAATAAAATTTTTGTGTTTCTAATACAATTTGAAGTAAATGTTTATTTTTAAATAAATTATTCATTTTATTAAGCAGTGATGCACTGAACTGCTCATAAGAGATAGTAAAGACATTAATAATATTATAAACAATTTTTATTTCAAAAAAATATCAAAGAATACAGAAAACACTAGTACTATTTTCCGTAATAATATTGTTTTCGAAATTGAAAAATACGAGGAACATTTCTTGACCGCCAAATTTAGTTATGAAAATTAGTTTGATTGACACTGAAGACTTGAGTAATGGCCGCTGAAAATTTAGCTTTTAAAATTCTTTTTAAAATTAATAAACAATTAGTGCTATAAATCGATTAACCACATCAAAAAAAAAAAAAAAAAAAAAAAAAGTTTGTTTACATAATATACTGTATGCACTGTGTATATTTATTATGTATAAATAAATTTAATTTTTTATTTAATATTATATATATGCATTTGTATGTATTTATATAAATATAAGCTTCACAGTATACACATATATTATGTAAACAAAATATTTTATTTTATAGGCAATTAATCACGATAAATAGTTTGACAGCACTTAAATAATACAAATAATAATATTCTATATTAATTTAATAACAATAATATGATATTATATATTCATATTATATTATTAATATTTTACTTTAACATTACTACTGTTTTATATACTTTAAGTCAAATAAATGGAAACTTGTTAGTATAAGAGTCTTAAAAAAAAGAAAGAAGAAAAAAAGAAACCTTACCAACCCCAAACATTTGAACAGCGGTTGAACGGTCTAAGATTTATAATTTCACTTATTATTTGCCCAAATTCAGATGTTATAAACACGCAAATTAAAGTTATTAACTAAAGTTGACCTCAATCAAATCAATTTGTAAGATTAAAAAAAAAATTAAAAAGAAAATAAAATTGTTTAGATTAAATTTACTCAAATGATCATCTCTGAAGTCACTAAGAAGCAAAAGTAAAAAAAATAAATAAATAAATAATTATAAAATATAAATTATATATATAATGTTTGGTTTCATTTTTATCCATATGGTCTGAAATTGAATTGTGAAGCGTTACATGGACCTCAATGCATCAAAATCTTTATCACTGGACCTCACATGTATTCCTGAGTTCCCAATAACATTGGGATGTGCAAGTCTTAGCAAGTCCAGAGTGCAACACACAAATCCAATCAGAGCAGAGAGAGAGAGAGAGAGAGAGTGCAGAAAGAGCCCACGGACTCCTGACAGATCAACATGAGTGAAACCTAATGTAAATCTCAGTTGCTGCTGTCATGCTTACACTCCCTTTTTTCTCCCAACACGCTCACCTCCTCCCTTGCTCGTACCTGTGGGTGTATTTGTTCACTTTTAGTTTGAATGAATAGACCTTTACAGATTAATAAATGCATGCAAAAGAAGAAGAGATGAAGCTGAAGACAAATAAACACAGAGGGGAATAAAACATTGAGAAATCTGGTTTAGCACGTAGCTTGTGGCCTCTCACACCAGTCTTTAACGTTTCTCATCACCACTTAGACACACACACACAAAGCGAGAGAGAGACCCTTCTCTCCCCTGAAAATCTAACACTGTTGAGCACTCCAGATAAATTTGTCCCAGGAGAGCACTGGTTTTTCTTTTTATAGTAGAGGCTTTTGCTGCTGTCATTTTTATGAGGAAGATCCGCAACTCATCCTTCCTCCCTCCCTCTCTAGCTTAGCCTTGATACTAAAAGGTGTTTCATTCTTATCATCGGAAGGAATTGGGCACAGTGCTGGTTTAGAGCAAACATATATTAGATATCTTTAGATTTGTCTTCAGCTCATATTGTAATGTTTTCAATTGCTTCTTGTGGAATTAGATACTTATCAGTTGTTTAATTAGAGATAAAAGTGCTGGACATTATTCTCTAATTACCCAGAGAGCATGAAACCAATCTGGAGAGGATTGAGAATTTGTTAGAGTAATCTCCGTAATGGTGTAATGTAAAAAATATATTTACTTATTTAATTTCAGCAAGTTACATGCAAAAGTTACACATGGAATCAAACATGGAATCAAAACGTCAAAACGTACATTCTTTTGTGTTATTGTGAGAGGCTAATTGGTGCATGTTACTCCAAATTGTTATTTTTATTGATTGATTTTAAATAAATGCAACTAATGTATTAAATCTGCCATAGGTCACCAGTGAGAAGTGTTATTTCACTGCATGATCTAGTATTGACAATATTTTCATTAAATGTCAAGAGCAAAAAACGTACAAATAAAATAAAGTAATAAAGCATGCATGCAATAGGTAATATATATATATATATATATATATAGAGAGAGAGAAAATGTGAACTTACATTTCATGTGAAGCTTAATAATAGTCCAGTATGAATAACATTTAACGCCCTTTATTGAATGATTTAGTGAATCCTTCATTATGAGACTTCAATGAATTGATGCTCATCAACAAATCAGTTGAGCAAATGATTCAATGGTGGCTCACTAACAAACTTGCCCCCTAATAGTGTAACTAGAGTCTGTCTGGAATACACAAATGCTTATGCACTACAGACCTATTGTTAGGATTTGGCGGGATAGGAGGCAAAAGTGACAGAAGCTGCTCAGAGTCAGGTGAAGGGTGCTTTATTGGTGCGCATACGTGGTAACAAACCCCAACACACGGTGTAAAAGTAACAAAATAAATCAAAATGAAAATAACTGTACAAAACATACACTATATACACAAAGTATTTACAAGCTAGTCCAGCTAAATCAATTTATCTAAACCTCATAAGCCAAAAAAAGGCCACTCTGACTTCTTGTAGAATTCCGGCAGTGTCGACGCTGCAGAGCATATTACTGCCCTCCACAGGTCAAAGTTTGACCTAAATTCTTACATACTGTCCCGTATCATGCAAGAACTGAAGAACTGCCTTGGAGATCATTTAATGCTCATTACTGTCTCCAAACAAAGAGAAAAGGCCTCAACTCCAAGTCCTGCTAGTTTAAAAACTTATACATTTCTTTCTGCCCTATACTTTCTGCATTTTAAGAAAACATTCCCTACCGTCTCAAGACTCCCACATCCACACAATCCAGAAACATGCTTTCCTACAATCCACAAAGAATAATTTAACACACAGCACCCCAACCACAATCTACATCTTTTAACTGAATCCCACCCACACTGACTTCTTCTTCTTCTTCTTGGTTTTTAACGGCGGCTGGCAACCAGCGTAATTAGGTGCATTACCGCCACCTTCTGCTCCGGAGTGTGGAACAGAGCGTTACATTCTACTCATTAATCCTGTCCTTTTAAGAAATTCAAAGAAAGCTTTGCTATTTATTTTACTTGCCCATTTTATTAAAGATTTAAAATGTACCACCTGAATTCCATTCTTCTTGATTTCAACTATCATACTACTTCTTTCTTCCTCATATTTCTTACATTCAAGAATTGCATGAGTTACTGTTTCTTCTACTTTGCATTCATCACATAGTCCATTTGGATGCTTCCCTAATATTCTGAGTGTACTATTGAGATTGGAATGTCCCAGCACCCACACTGACTGACTGTGTGGGAGCCATTTTATACTCTTTGCTCCACCCCAGGATGGAACCATTCTGAAATTGGTAAGGGGTTTTCTCCTCTGAGTATAGAAACATACATACAATCACTTGGCAACAAAATATACATTAATGAAAAAAAAATAAAAAAAAAGTACAAACACACAATTCAACACACATTAAGACTTTAAACACCAGAAACAATACATTTTTATACAGGCATGTACTGGTGACCCATATGATGTCATCTCAGCTCAAAATGGCTGCTCAGCATGGTAAGTGTATAAAAGTCCAAGGTTGTAAATTGCACAGGTTTGGTTCTGGAAAATGGAAACTGGTGAGTGTTTGCAATCTTTGTGTTTATTGCACAATAAATTATAGTAGATAAAGAACTTGTGTCTGTAGTTACTTCAATGTTTTATGAAAGATGATATGAAATGGTAGGCTACTTGGTACGTGGGTTGAATATCACCATGGCTCCTCAGTGCAGGTGAATCGAATGTTTTGAGGTGTATATGTGGCTGTCAGTCACTGCATTAGTGTGAATATTCACTGTACATCAGAACAACAATTAAGTTGTTGTTGTTTGTTTTTCTTTCATTTTAACAGGTTGTATCCCATTGTTTTCAACCAGATTTCTCCACCCAAAGAAAACAGAACCAAATGCCAATAACCATTTCTGCTACAACCTCAGCATGCTTGTTGTGCGGCAGATGTTTGCCAGCGCGCTCCACAGGAGCTGTTTAGAAATGTGCTGTGCAGTAAGGGAAAACGAGTCAAACAGTCCCAGGTGGGAGAGTCTCCAAATGTCAGGATGTAAGTGTTTGATGAAGGGACGGTCTCGCGGCATTGACGGGATCTGTTTCGGTATGCCTGTTTGTGTAATGAAGATGCGTGCGCAGGTTAGGGCGCCAGCTGGCTGCATAGGAGAGGATCAAATCAATGCGGTGCTGCAGGCACACCTGGTGCTGCGCACTTAAAAGATAGGTATAAGAAAAGCAACCACAGCCAAAGAAAAAGTCAAGGAGGGATGAAGTGAAAGGAAACTACTCTGAACTCCCAAATCCCTGCGGTTAAAACGAGTGGGTTCCTGTTTTGAAAGGGTGTTCCTGTGTGTGTGCCCTGCTGAAAATAACAGCCTGAGCTGGTGTAGGCTGGCCTAGTTGGTGTTCAGCTGGTTTACCAAGCAGACAATTGGCTAAAATCAGCAAACCAGACCTGCTACTGAGATCTGTCTGGTTTAGACTTGGTCTTAATTTAATTTTTTTTTTTTTTTTTTTTTTGAGTTTGTATCTGTGTGATCTCCAATATGACTGACCAGATCTGCAAAGATTCACCCCTAATTGAAGCACTGAAGTCATTCATCACGAGTGATTCTCCACATGCTAACAGGGATGGAGTCAACCTGTGACTCATTAAAAATCTCCTCGGCATCCATCCTCCCTCTCCTCCTCTTTCATCTAACTCCATTCATCTTCTTTAGTTCTGGCTCTCTCTCTCTTTCCCCTGCAAGTCTCCGTACTTACCTGCCTCTGCTTATCTCCTCTAAGGGCTGGTCTCTGAACAAAGCCCCAATGCGGCGATTGAAGGAGAGATATAAAACAAAGAGAGGGAAGAAATCTGGGATTTCTAAATTAAAGCAAAGCACCAGATGCTACAGATCTGGTCTCTAACATCTTTATGTGAAGAAAATATGCAAATCCCTCCTCCTTTGGGATTCATCATCTAGGCAGTTGACTTGATGGAATTTACTGTATGTTCAAGCAAAAAGGCCATCGTTTTCTGTGTGGGGCGGTGGGTCTTCGTGCCGATAACTCTGCTCATATTTTCTTCATAACGATGCATTTAAAAGTTAACGAACAATTGGATATTTATGAAAGTTCACATGGCTATTGCAGATTAAATATAACACAGATAACATAAAATAAATTTTACAATGTTAATTGTTGATTATTAATAACTCAAACCCCTTTATCTAAACATCTACACTTAACTGTTGGTTGTGCACGTTCAAGTTTTTTAATGCTTTGTCTTAAGTTCTCAACCAAATCATCCATCAAAGTGCAATGGATTGTGAGAAATATTAGCCATAATATTAAGCACTTTAAAAATCCACCTGAAATAGTTACCCATCCAGGGATTTTTGGCATGACTTTTTAACACACTATGCTTTGGGACACACTTATTCTAATCCCACATACTATTTAAGAGAACACTGGGACACAGGGTTACCTTAACTGTGTTCTCTGATTAGTTCATTAGTTTCCACCTGTGTTGATTAATCATCTCATTAGTTCCCTTCGTTTGGTTCTTGCTTATAAGCCAAGCCCTCAGTTATCCCTTAGTCTTTTTTTTTTCCATTCTCTGTCATGTTTAGTTGACCTTATTTTGTTGTTTATTAAAGTATTCTGCGTTTGAATCCCACTCTGATTCTTCAGTCCTATTCTTGGTACACGCCGTGAATGGAATGCAATTTGCTGTCATTTGTAACTTGCAGTATTCAAAAAAAATAAATCTTACAATAATTGATTTACAAAGACAGTCATTAAAATCGTAGTGTTTAAGGGAAACTGTGTCTTTATGTGGAACTGCTTTCTACACATCTTCTGTGACATGACATAATAGAAAAAAAAGTGTTTTTCAGCATTGTTAAACAAAATATTGTTTAGAGATTTAATAATTTTGTGGATGCAGCATATTACAGGCTACTGTTGGCAACAATGTAACATAATGTGTAAAATCATGTAATATACTGAAACATCCCACACATGCTATTTTCCATCTAAAACTATATTAGAATACATTTTCTATTTATTTATAATTGCAATGCACACATTTCTGATAACCTCATAGTAACTGAGTCCACTGCAGATTAATGTCAATTGAATAGTAAAAGCAAATCGATGATTAAAGCAGTAAAAAAATCTACAGAGAATGACCAAAGCAATGCATATATATATACAGTATACACTGCAAAATCTTGTTCGTGATAGAAACAAATAAAATTCCCATTCAGACGGATGTTGTTAACATATATATCCTTTCTGAATATAATAGCAAAAATCTCTTACCTATTTTAACTGAGGTTATGCAATGTTTCATTAAACTTTGCTTTTAGGTATTCAATTCCAGAGGCTGCAATGGAACAGTAAGTGTTGGAAGATAATTTATGGGGCCAAAAGACTTTGACTTAACCAGAATGAGGTTATGAGAAGTGCACCTTTGCTGAATAAGAGAAAAAAGAGATGCTTTGAACAGATTTGGCTGAGGGCTAAACTCATAAAGAAAAAAAAAGCAACCTCTCTTCAAACAGAGCATTGGTTCCAAGGGACATATTTGCTCACTGATTTTAAACATTGAAAGGGCAGAGCATTGTGCGTGTCTGTCTCTGTGTGTGTGCATGTGTGTGTGTTTTAATCAAAAGCGCAGGTGTGAGTGTGTGTAAAGACATCTTTGTCATAAATATGGATGTTGAGTTGTGTCTTCTCTTTGGCAGCATGCCATCCTGCAGCTCAGTGCTGATTCATCTGAAACCTCTACAGCATGTCCGTCGCCGACACAAAACAGGAGGTGACATCACCACTCTGTCCACCACAGCACTCATCAAAGCACCATCTGATCTAAGTCTATTAGTCTATTACCCTCACACATGGGTCTCAACCCTGCAAGGTGAGATCTACTCACTGTAAACAGCTCTGAAGCTATCGCTCTGCACAGTTTTATCCCTTATAAAATAGAGAATGTTATATATAACATACTAAAAGTCATAAATCACATAATTTGTGCGAAAGGGTGAAAGATTCTGTAGAGTAACTATAAATAAACATTTAAATTTTTGTCTTGTAATACACACAAAAATGAAATAAAAAAATTATATAATATTCATTGACCCTTTCATAAATGAATGTCCTATAATGTTTATATAATTGGCTTGGCTTGGATTTGTGATGTCAAAAAGAGGCAAATTAAATAGCAATACAATGTCTACAAATGTAGGCTTCTTCTCAATGTTAATTAAATTGCTTCTTAATGTTTATTAAATTGTTGTTGTATAAAAACAATATATTCGTAGTGTTTTAATACCACCAATATAGGGAACAACAGCACTGTTGTTTGTGTTAGGGATGGGCAGTATCTAATTGTTTGCAATATATCGGTAAAAATTCTCCCAACGATAAGAATTTGTCTTCTCATGATATAATGATAAAATCTGGGGAGATGTGAACTTGAGGAGGAGTTTATCGCTAAATGAGGAGCTTGAGCTCCTTTTACAATCTGGAACTGGTTTGGTTTGGGCTGTACAGAGTGACAAAAAATCGGTCTGAATAGATGTACTACAGTAGCATATGCGATACAGTTTTGCATGTGTAGGACCCTGTTTACAAGCCTGCTGTCCAACAAAGATATAACATATAGACATTTTTTTTTTTTTTTTTTTTTTTTTTTACCAAATTAACTTAACATAGTTAACTTAACATTGAAATAACATCTTTTTGGGACCAGACGTCATTTCATACTACAGAATGATAGTATTATATACAGTGATAAAGGCTATGTCAATTAGCATTGCATTATAAATATACTTTCTGTACAAAAAATACCCAAGATTGGGTAAAAATAGGAAAAAGAATACTTTTATCTAAACGGGATTCCCTGAATTATCATCATTATCATTATCGCAATATAATGTAATAACCAGAGATATTGTGATATATATTTTTTGGCCCATATCGCCCATCCTTAGTTTGTGTGATAATATACTGTATTATGCAATATAACATATTATAGTAGGTTACATTGATATTTACACTATTATAATAGTATGATAGCAAAGCGTTTTTGCATTTTCTATTTCACCTTTGAGATATTTGCTTTTTTGGACAGGATACAGAGAGCAGAGACAGGAAATGATGGGGTAAAGAGTCTCTGCTTGGTCACAAGCCACATTCGAACCTCAGGTCATCTAAATAAAAATACCAATGCATGCTGCACCCTCCAAGCCACTTCTCGGAAATAAAAATAGCATTTCTCATGGTTTTGTCTGGTTCCACCAGGGTACTTGGGTGCAAATAGCCACGCTGTGTGGCCAGTGCTATTTACACCCAAATAATCACTCCGTATTTTTCCTGTTTCCTGGCTGAGAGCTTATTTGACATAACAAAGGTGCATGTGAGCTGAGAGCGCAGCTCTGCAGCCCGACTCGGTAGGAAGGATGTGAACGTGTGTGTGGAAAAAAAAAAAAATGAGAGTGTCTGTGTGTGTGCATGTGTGTGAAGTACAAACACAGCAAGAAGAACGCTTGAAAGGAGGATGTGACAGAAGAAAAGAGAAGGATTCAAACAAGAGAGTATGAGCAATGTTGGAAAGGAGAAAGGTGATGAAAGAAATGCTGATAGGGAGTCGAAAAAGAGTGATTGCACCGTGGTGTGTCTGCGACAGATGGTCGGCCGCTGAGGAATGAAAGAAAAGGAAGCGGTTGGGAATGATGTGTCCCTCTCATTATTTCAAGCTGAAAGCAACTATCAAAACTCTGTTTCATCTTCTGGAGAAAGCAAGAGTTGTCCTGTTTACTCTCTAATAAACCCAGCAGTGCTGTGATCATGCACTTTTAAGCCATGTTTCCATTACCTTCACTGTAGACATTACTATCACTGGAACAGGGTAACTGTAAGGCCGGGTTGTTGTGAGGACAGTAACGCTTTCATTTTCTGCTTTGGCTCTCTCTCTGTTTCTCAGAATGTGATGTTCTCTGGAGAATGAGCTGCAGCTTATTGTGCACCTCAATGACGATGAGCATTCAGCCCACTCCTCCAACACATCAGAGTGTTCTTGAGACGCACAAGCAGCGTGTGTGCAGATGTGACTCTGTTGAGGGTTGAGTGAGTGTGTCGGGCCAAAAGAAAGAGAATTCTGAGTGTTTGCATTGGAGGAAAGAGAGAGAGTCTGAGACATCGTCCAAGATTTCCAAAGAGGTCAAGGGGTTATGGTGAGCGGATTGAAAACTCAAACATCTCACCAAATACTTAAAACCTTGACCTATTTGGCTATCTACTGTCATCAGCTCTTCTCTACTGTTCCTGCAGCTGTCTGTTTTTCCCCTCATAACCTCACATGATCTTCTTCTCTCACAAACATTTGGCAGTTTTACTGTTTTGTGCACTGTTTTCTTTTGTTTAGGCTCTACTAGCTTGAACCACAACCTGCAAATCGCCCACAAACCGGTGGTTCTATTTTGATTGGCAGGTGCTATGCTTCCAGAAGTCCAGGAAACCTTGTCATTTTGATATAGTTTTCAAATGTTCTTATGTTCAAGCCATTAAAAAAAAAATGAAGAAAAAAAATTCAAAGTAATGGCACTAGACTCTCAAAGCTGTTAGAAAGTCTGTTATGTGAGACTAAGGATTTCCAGACTCTAGGAATCAAACAGAGGCATTCATGAGCGAACAATGGCTTATAAAAAGTTATTTGGAGAGAATGAGATGATCTTATGACTCGACCCTGCTGAATGCTACTGGGAATCATACACACAGTAAAAGTGTTAAGGCAAGTAATACACAAATCTCTTCCTTGCACAGGCACTCAAGCACGTGGACACGCACAAACACACACGCTTCAACACATGCTCATGCATGCACTGAAAAACGGCCCTCAGGAAGTCAATGGCATCGCTAGCCACTGAGGTTGAGAGTAAATGCAAACACAATGTGAAAAATTGGGATTTGAAAATCAAGGACAATGGCACGAGGACAATAAAATTGGCAGCCAGTACACATCATGCTTTTTCATTGTAAGAGGCTTTAGTGACTCAAATGACTTTCAACCCACATGGGTAGACAATGATATAAAGTCAACCAGAAGAAATACGGTCATAACTGTATTATAGAGAGTATCATAGTGAAATATACATCTTTACAGAAAATAAAAAAAATATTCGAAATGCATAAAATATTAAGTAACACTGACCTCCTCATATTAAGATGCATTTTTAGTGATTTAATCACATCTGGTCAGTCGATAAAAAATATTCTATAATTATAATAATAATAATAATAATAATAATAATAATAATTTTAAAAACGTAATACAATCACAACATAAAAGCCAAATTATTTATGCAGTCACAAATATAAAAAAGTTGATTTAGCCCATATTTATGCCTTGTATTTATGTATATCTTTATTGATTACACAACCAACCAGATAAAGATAGACAGACAGACAGACAGACGATAGATAGATAAATCTTCTTTATAATTGTTCAACTTTTTATTTATTTATTTGAAGTTGCATTTAAAATCCACTATAGCACAAAATTCTGAGCCTCGGATGACATTGTGCATGAAATTCTGACTAGCTGCAGCTGTTCCAGCATTGATTTGCACTACAGTTCATGCTACATCTCCTTTACCCTTATTCCACCAGAATGTCAATGATGCATCAATAGTTCAGCTTTAACGTCTTAATTCCGTATTTTATTCCAAGACACACCTGTGTGGAAAACACTGCCTACACTGAAACTGTATTTTTCCTTCTGTTCCACCACTTTAAAGTTGATAAAGGTAGGTTTGGCACATCTCCTGTAGTCGGATCGATGCGTTAGATTGCTTTGTCTTCTTTTTTACAAACCACAAAGCATTCAAAGCACTGACTCAGGCACAGTGAGCGGAGACTGCTTCCTACTGGCATTGATTGCTGCTCATTAATTGTCTAAACCATAGGTAATTAACTACAAAAAAACACCATTGCATCCCAGACAATTCTTTCCATTATGAAAAAGAAATGCGCCCAGAATGGTCTTTTCTCTGTTTCTTTCCTGTTTCTCCTGTAAGCTATTCGATCACGGCTTGTGATCACAAAGTGACTAAGGATGGCACAGATAGGGCTAACTCCCAGTGGAGGATGGGAAGGGTTATATAGAGTAGCTCCAGACTGACAACTAATCTGAGTTTCAGAAAAAAAGACTCTGAAACCTCCAGCGACACTGTAGACTGAAATCATAACACACACACATACAACCAGTACTATTTCAAACCACTAAATCCATATGAAGAGTGCACAAGACACTCAAAAATTCCTCTATTTGGATACTTGGATTCCAAGCACAATTAAAAGTTTTAACACCATATACAAATAAGATTTTGTCGTGCAAGATGGCAGTTCTCTGAACAGCTGAATATTTGCATAAGCCACCTTTATGTACAACCTTGTTCAAACACTCATTGACATCTGAACAGCAAAAAGACTAACAAGTCAGAGCGAAGTCTTTCTTAACAAAAAATAGGCCACTCTATGGAGGGACAGAATGGTCTCTTCGAACAAAATGGTCCCTTAACCATACTTTGTGTTAACGTGACATCAAAATTGGCCCTATCAGACCTACCTGGTCAGGTAACAAAGGCTACTCTAGCAGTCAAACCAGAGGTTCTTTTTCTGTGGAACAAAAAAAAAAAAAAAACTTTCTTTTGTGTTCCACAGAAAAAAAAGAAAGTCCTACAGTTTTGGAAAGTCACGAGTAAATTATGACAGCATTTTCATTTGTGCTGAATTATCCCCTCAATTTAATTTCAGACATGTATATTTTATATTTTAAACCTCCTTTATAGGACATGACTGGATGATATTTGGTAAGACAGGATATTAGGAGCTTAATGCTTCTATTACCTTCAGAAAAGGCCATGGATGGTCTTCCAGGCACTATAAAAGTCCCACATGGTATAATAGAAGATAAAGGTCCGCATTGTTTAATCTCTATTCCACATTACCCCTCACAACCACCATATCATCCCCCTAAAGCTCCTCTAATCTACGACCGGGGCTGATCAGGGACAAGTCTTTACCCCACAACATATCTTAACCTATCAAGTGCACAAGAAAGATGTTCTTAATGATTATGTAAGATAGAAATAATCAGGTTTTTTTGTTGGATGAATCTGCCTGGATTTAGACTCTGTGAGTCATGGATTGATGGATCCAAGCGGATTCCTACACTGCTGTTATGTGCTGTTGATTGCATTATTATCTAAGGCTATTTTTATCATTTTATTTGGATGTTGAGAAGAAAGAATAATGAAACACTGGCGCTATGATGTAATAAGACGATGTATCCGGCGTAGGTTGCAATATTATGGTGAATTTGGAAAATAAGTAATTGTATCGTATAAAATGTAATATTAATAATGTAAAAATACATAAATTATATAAATTCAATTATACATATAACCTACTTTTAATAGCTTTAAATAAATTGTTCTCCAGATAATATTTTTTGTATCTAGTTAATAAAAGTCAACAGGAAATATGTTTGCTTTGAAATATGGAAAAACATTTATTTTATAATATCATTTTTGTGAAACTTTGAAAGCCACTGTTCTAGTTTATAATGACTGTAATTGTGACCAGCTGTTATATAATGTAAGGAATTAAAGTCTTGACTTGGGCTTCATTCATAAAACACAAGCAGAACAAATTTGTATGTAAATGATCTGTGAAAGCATTCTTTTGTGAATTGGCAGATTCAATTGAATGAGACAATTTACGTAAGAATGGTTTTTAGATTTGCACACCAATTCCGTTCTGCTCATGCAGCATGAATGGAGTGAACTGGTCTCTTTATTCTTCAAACCTGCAGATATGTTTAGTATTGATCTGGTGCTCTGAGCCCCTTCTTGCACATGAAGACAACAAAGAGAGTCCGGGCTGTGTAGAAACATGCCACTTAGCCCTTTCTCGATCTTTCTACTTCAGGGACAATTCTTTCAACGTCCACCATGCTCCATATTGAACCCGGACAGATGCTATGTTTAATGCCTTAATTCTGCTCACTGTCAGCAATCCAATCTCTCTGATACTTCAACACCGATTCCAATTTAAAAAGAGCCTGTGATCCAATTTGGAGACTGGCAGCTTCCCAGTGCCCGTGCTTGGAGAGCCGTTTGTACAAGCTAGGCTTCCGCTAAGGGCTCCCGGACACACGAGTGCTAGTATTTAATTAAGTAGCAATTAGGATGAAAAAGAGACTACAGTGCTCCGATTTACGTTCACAGCAGAAGAGTACGACTGGAGAACAAAAACACAGATATCTATATAAAACATAAAATAATAAATACACAAGTCTCTGGAGTTTCTAATATTTTTTTCTTCATTATTCGACCCTGGTTGCTTTCCTCCCTCGAGCTCCCTAAAGATGTCCATGTCAGCCAAGCCAGCGTGCAGCCAATCGAGAATAGAAAGAAAACACTTAAGGCAAAAATTACACATCTGTGTTAACTGCGAGACGAAGCAGAGGGTATTTCTTGGAAGGCGAAGTAGGAATCATTATTGTAGTACAATTTAAGCATTTAAGAACATAAAATGCATGTTTTCGTCCAACCTAAACCGGCTTTCTAGCGTCAAATTGCATATGTTTCCTTGAAAAAAAAAAAACTAAACAAAACAAGAGACAACGTGATTTTAATGGGAAAAGACTGAATTATTTATAAGAAAATGGGTGTCCCACTGTTACCGTGATGGAATCTCTACCATGACAAACAGCAGAAGAACACAATCAGAGCAGACAGCAAAACAAAGCCTGGACACA
Organism: Carassius gibelio; assembly: GCF_023724105.1. NCBI lineage: Eukaryota > Metazoa > Chordata > Actinopteri > Cypriniformes > Cyprinidae > Carassius > Carassius gibelio. The sequence goes on along the minus strand of NC_068403.1, from coordinate 15,840,212 downwards.
TTTATGTGGATTTATGTGCACAGCCTTGTGCATTATGTAAAACTGACATGGAATGAGACTACAGTAGCTTCGGTGATGGGTCGTAATCAAGAATGGAAAAACTGTCAGTGTTGCTCATTCTGACGCCGTCAGGCAGAAATTTCAGCCAGTATAATCATCTGTATCTGTCCCTGCGGTTTGGGCAGCTCTGAGAGCAGCTTACATTAGGGCTGTCACGATATTAGATTTTACATATCACAGTTATTGTGGCCATAAGAAGTCACAATACTGATATTGTGATATCTATTGAAACCTTAGGGGATAAAGATATCAGTCAAATTATTTTTTACTTTGTTTATTGAGTTTTTCTTTTCACCCAACGAACATAAGGATACTAATAAATGTAGGGCACAAGACTCTGGCTTCCTCCGACTTTTTTAATTAAAGCTCCTATGAAATAACGGGAGAGAAAATACTGTCAAGTTTAACAGTATGATTACAGTACTTTACAATAAGGTGTCATTTGATAACATTAATGTACTAACTAACATGAGTGAACAATGAACACATACATTTATTACACAATTTATTAATGTTTGTTAATGTTAATAAAAACAGAGTTGTTCATTGTTCATGTTAGTTCAAAGTGCATTCATGTTTACAAACACACCTTGTGATTTTAATTATGCATAAGTAAATACTGAAATGAACATGAACTAAAATTAATAAAAGCTGTGGAAATATTGTTCATTATTTATGTTATTTATATATGTTAACTAATGTAATTAACTAATGTTAACTAATGAAGTGCATGGCAACTTAACATTTTACAAGTTTAATGTGGTAATGTGGTCAAACTGTTTTTTTAAGATCAGTTGTAATCATGTAAGTGTTAATAGATTTAAACAAAGAAATTAACTGTAACTATGCACAGGACATATTGATTGCAAATACAAAAATGAGACGAGTAAAGAAAATGCGATACTTATTAAAATAATCACCCTTTACTTAAATATATGAACTGTTAACAGGTTAATATTATGTTTCCCATTCTATGACGAGTAAAATAATGGGTACTTCTAAGAGTAGCGGCGAGCACTGCGTCTTCTTCTTGTGTGACAGGTGTCAGCGTTAATACACAATACTGCTACCTGGGAGCTAAACGTGTGGTGTTATCATAAGAGAACTCTTCATATTGTGGTTATCACTAATATCGGTATAACGTCACACACTGGATTAACACAGTATCGATAATTGTTGCTTTGAATATCCCGGTTATTGTCAATACCGGTACATCGCGACACCGCTAGCTTACATTATTGTTAAAATGAAGAGCAGATCGTTCCCTCACAATATTCTGATGAAACGCACAGCTAGAGCTTATTTACTGTACATGCTTGTCTGAAGGAGCAAGATGGAAGGAGGAGAATGAGACCTTTTTTTCTCCTTTTAGAAACAATTGAAGTCAACAGCAACACTAAACAGACATCAAAGCAAGAAATCCACATACATTTTGCTATTGTGCAACAGCTACAGCTTATACTTGGCCGACAGTGTGCAGATTTATGAGAAAGCATGGTATGAGTAAATTTGTGGTATAGGGAAGCAGATGTTGTTTTTGCATTTTGCTTTTATCAATAATGAAACGTCAAGGACTATATGACAGGACCTCAGGGCAGCGCTGGAGACATTGTGGTCACGGGGAATGTGTCTTTTTCCACATCATAAAGACTGTCACCCTCTGCTCTCAGCAGTGACAAATGGCAACCTGATTCTGTACAGCCAATCACCCTCACCCTCATTCCCTTTCAACACTCGTCCTGTTAGAATGCAAAACCACAAGAACCCACTTTGTAGAACAAAAAAAGCGTCTAAACAAATCGGAAAGAGGAAAATTCAAGGAATTTGCGCTGGAGAGAGAAAGAATGAGAGCATGATGGAAGAAGGGAGGGAGGGGGGAGAGAGAGACTGCCGTGGTTGCCATGGAAATGCTAATTCAATTCCAAGGCTAGAGGTTGGGAAAAAAGACAACTCCTTATCACTTTGACTTCTCTGTTTCTCACAGGCATGAGAAACAAATGGCTTGCTTGCTTGATGCTGTTGTGCTGATGGCACTCACATTTAAACATTCCTGACTCTGACGGTCCCTCCCTTTACTTGTTCTCGTTAATTTAAACATCCGTTGTGATATTTGCTCATGGAAGCACATCAAAATTGGAGTTTTTGCTGCGCAGACAGGAGTAATTCTGAGGTGCCCTCAGTGGTTCATTAAACAGCCTGATAAAAAGTTTTAAGAAAAGAAAATAACATGCAGTATTCAAATTACAGAATAATTCTTAGCATTATTGTTTTGGTGAAGAGTGCGGAAATTACTAAATGACCTTTGGGGATCATTGTTTCACTGTTATTCATTTAAAAAGACATGCTTTAATAAACAGTAAATTTCAGCAGACAGCTTGGATTTTTTATTTTCAGTTCAACAGCACTCAGTTCGAGAGGGGGATCTATAGCATTCAATTATGCAACACGTGGATTGTTGGAGAGCTTATGACTTCCTTTAAATTATGAAACGTGAATGTTGATGAAAAGAAAGCAATTGCATTTATTTGAAATGGATTCTAGTTTTAATGTTTTGGCTAAGAAAATTACATGGCTGAATATTTCATGTTATGCATCTGTTAGTAATAGTGTAGCTGAAATAATAAATACCATAGCCAATTCTGTTAATAATAATAATAAAAAAAATGTCCACATACTTTTGGCCCATGTAGTGTATATTTCAGGCCTTAATTTGATGGCCAATACCTCAGGCATAACCATGACAGCTTCAGAAAAAGACAGGTAAAAGTCAAATCCTTCACCATGATTCTCCTATTTTCTCTCTCATTCTTGCACTGTTATCCATTCCCTACATTTTCTATGACGGATCTTCTCAATAAGTCAGTAAAAACACAAGGAATGAGTCTCTCCTGTCTTTTCATCTGGAACAAAAAAACCATCTGTTCTCAGTGGGGGCAAATATTAAGACAAGGAAAATGAGAAATAATAGACATCAGAGGCAGAGAGGAGAGAAAGACAGGAGTAAATGGGATGTAATGAGTGAAGCAGAAAGAGAGTTGCTGAGAGACCTGTGGAGAAAAAGAAAGGCAGAGAAAGAGAGGGCTCTATTTAAATGATCTAAATGCATGTTCTAAAGCGCACGGCGCAGGTGCACTCAGGGCGTGTCCGAATCAACTTTTGCTAGTTTAACAACAGGAAAACAGACGGCGCACCCAGGCGCATGTTCTTAACGGGTTGTTCCTATTCTCTAAATGGGTAATGGGTGTTTTTTGGGTGTAACGTGCAATAAACCAGTCAGAGTCTCATCTCCCATTCCATTTAAGAGCCAGTTGTGCTTGTGCCGTGACTGTTTACCTATTTACATTTTGCTATTTACAAGACAAAACATGTCTCCAGAAAGGAACTGTAGCTGCTTTTACGCTAGCAAATAGGTAATCCAATTATGATACATGCGATGACTATCCATTATGACATGTAGGCTTTTTTTTAATGTTGCTTACACAATAATATTATTTTTAATTCCAATTTTTTTTTCATTTTTAATTTTGGCATGTTTGTGTGCTGCTGTGCATCCTTTGTTTGTAATAAGCAGCATGTTGTGGACCCACATATTAATGCGCTCTTTAAATAACAAAGAATTTGTTAGAAAAAAACTATGCGCCAGACCCTCAGACCAGGTTTGAGTTGGTCTATGGCGCAGTCTATTTTTAGTTACTCAAAATAGCAACGTGCCTGAACGAACCCTTCTTTTATAGACCAGCACGCACAATGGCGCACAAATGGGAACAAATGCATTTGCTATTTAAACAATGCAGCAAAAGACGACATACATAAACAATGAATCATGTGATAAATCCATAGATGCTTGTGGTGGTACTGCTTTTATTCAAAAAGGTGTATTCAAAAGACAAGTTAATATATATTGGCAGTGTCTTTGTGTATTTTAAGTCCAACAAAAAGAATTCCAAATGAATCAGTATGGTGAATGATTCAAAGACTCACTCATAAGCCCCTTTCACACTGCACGTCGGACCCGCAATATTCCCGTAACATTGCCTGGTCGCCTTCTGTGTGAAAGCAACCACGTCCCGGAATTGATTACCGAATCGAACCCGGGTCGGGGACATAGTAACATTGCGGTAATCGATCCGGAACGAGCGCTGTGTGAACAAAAGCCAGATCTAATTCGGTATCGAAGTGATGACGCGCGTTATCGCGCGACTTTTTTACCGGCTGTTTTGAAGGAAGATCAACATTCGCGACGAAAACATATGTGCAAACTGTAATGAAGCAGAGATCAGTTAGTTCCTCACTTTCCGCGCTGACGCAGAGATCGTTTGCTTGCTTCAGTTAAAGTATAATGTGCCAAGCGTTGTCGACTCGTACATTACACGTCACGCGCTGATGTCACGTGTCGTTACGGGATCTTCAAGGGTTGTGTGTGAAAGCACGCACATATACCGGGTCATCACTGGCAGTGTGAAAGTGCCAAATCTAGCGACCAGGGAACAATTACAGGAACACTTTACCCCTGAATTTGCCGGAATGGCAGTGTGAAAGGGGCTATAAAGACAGTAATTTGTTCCATTCACTAATAAACAAGTGTTTTTAGTAACACTTTAGTATAGGGACCAATTCTCAATGTTAACTAGTTGCTTATTAGCATGCATATTATTAACATATTGTCTGATTATTAGTACTTATAAATAATTTATTTTACGACAATATTCTACATCCTTAATCCTACTCAACTCAATTACCTACTAACTATTAATAAGCAGCAAATTTATTTTTAATTTAGTTTATTGAGGCAAAAGTTGTAGTTAATGGTTTGTTAATAGTGAGAATTGGACACTTAAATTAAAGCATGACCATGTTTTTTAACCAGTTGTATGAATGAATTCAATGATTCATTCATAATTCCAACCACTATAACTGCATTAGTGCTCTGAACATACAATTTAAGATTAATTTATAAAAACAGACAGTAATTAGTTTTATTCATGAATGAAACCGTGCTTTAAGGAACCCCTATTATGCCAATTTTTAAGTCTGCTAATATTGTTTTCTAAGTCTCCTATAACGGGTATTACATGCATGGAAGATCAAAAAACAAGTAAAAAAAAAATGTTTTACCTATTTTCTAAATGATTCGTAAATGACTCATGCAAAGCAGTTCAAAGAATCAGTCTCTCTTAACCCCTCCTTTCCATGAGCCCTCACTGCTATGATTTTTCAGATGGCACAGTCCTTTGTGATTAGTCTACCGTGTACAGCCCTTGAGACTTGTCAATACATAGAAAAGATGGTATCGATTGTACCCTACCAATTTGAGTCTGATGATGAAAATGGTTGAAGTGGCAGATAAGCAAGAGACTGATTCGCAAACGAGCAGGACGTTTCTCAATGGTAAGTGTCAAGTCTTAAGTAGTTTGTGGTAATTATACGATGTGATAAAACAAATTTACTCTCACAGCGTAGGATACAGTGTCTTCTCAAAATGATTTCAACCACACAGAGACTTTACTGTGTTTGTGGGCGGGCAAGTGGGCAGCGAATTATGCAAATGTGTTACTTTGTGACGTACAGCCATAACAGAATATGATTTAAATTCCTGATGACTCATTTAGGCAATTGCAAGCCTTTTTTAAAATATGGCAAAACTAATAACAGTTGTATGCTAGTATTCAGTTCTGAATTGACTTGTTTAATTCATTTATTAAATCAGTGCTTTGACTGAAACATCTGATAACCTGCTCATAAACAAAATTAATACAAATAAAATAATATGCAAATTCAGCAAATCACTTTTTTAATTAAAAAATTCAATCATTGTTTTGAATGAAAAGGATGAATAGGATCAGGTCTGTGCACAGTGGGGTGGCCTGGTGGCTAGAGCCACTGACCCTTTGCCCTCATTGGCTGAGTTGCCCCGCTAATCCACTCTGGAGTGGAGACCACAGTTCCCAATGTTGTTGCATTAACAGGTAGATGCATTACAACCCACATTACAGTCAGTGGATGATTCGCTTAATTAGTAATTTGGTAGTTTGTATTTCTGTCGGTAATGATTTGCTCTCTGTCTTACAACTAAATATCCACAGTCTTAGAATTAAAATGTCTAATCAAATTATTGTACCCAATCAGATCTTATATAAATAACACACAATTCGTTGTTGTTACTGACACTTTGTAGACACATTTTTTTTAAAGCCTTCACAAAAAAAGAAGACAGAGACAGTGAAGGGAGGTTGCTTAAGTCATCTTATAAAAAAGTCTTCCCAAGGCTCAGTTTGCCCCAGGTTAGGGGTAAGTTGACCCGAGTCAAGGCAGTGGGTAAGATGCACCATATGGGTGTAAAATGACCATATGACCAAATCTGATTCAAACCCATGCAAAATAAATAATAATAACAAAACGTATTATTAAATTTAAGAATTTACTTTTACAAACTGTAAAGTTCAATTTACCAACATAAAACCAACCAAATTAAATTAAAAATTTCAATAATTAATTGTTTGCATTTCTGAAACAATATGTTGAACTCTAAAGTTGTAGCCTTCCTAAAAACATACTAAACAGAGTTTGTTGCCCATTAGGGACTACAGGTGGAAAGATGTATCTGATTAAAATGCGATGAAACATTTTCTGGTTCTTATCAGAGAAGGATTTGCTGTACTTGTACACTGTTCCTATCAAAAAAACTACAAAATATGCATATATAATTTAAAGATTTCACTTGTACAGTGCCTGATGGTGAGTAAGTATGGTAAGTTATAATGGTGACAATTTACCCCACAGCATTTGGCTCACCTTGCCCCATAGCTGCCATATTATAAACAACAACAACAACAACCACAATTGTTGTGTTGCTTACCAATTCAGGCTAATATTTAGATAATTGATTTTCATGGTTTTATATGTATCTAAATCACCTATATGTATTATAAATATTTTTAGACCCCCCCAGTGCCCCTTTTTTGGTTTGGCCACTGCCCCTCAACATGTCTGGGCACGGCCCTAAATAGGATGTAATAATATTAATCCCTAATACACTAACACAGACAAGTGAAATGAAACAAACAGTGAAATGACTCAGTGATGCTGGATTGTAGATCAGTGTCCTTGGAACTCTGCTCGACCAATTAGATTAGATGAGAACATAATGATCAACTGATGAATGAGCAGGAAGGACCATTTCCCGATCTAATCGTTCATCTTAAGATCAGACTGATCCCACCTTCCACTGGCCATTTCTAACAGCAAAGCAAAACATAAATTGGTCTAGCAAAACGACTTCTCCCAGTCGAACACATGCTGCCATCAACAGTGGCCCTCCAGGCTGTTTAGCGAGGTGTGCTGAAATTCGCTATTACAATGAAACATTGACCTTGATCCTTTTATTCAACTGGATGAAAATCAAAGTCCTCTCCCAATGGTTAAAGAACAGAAGAGAACCAGGCTGGTGTGGGCGAAAGTATCAGATTAGGCAGGAGCTTCAGGAAGGGTGATGGCTTTCTATTAGCCTTTGCTGTGTGTTAGTATTCATTTTATTTTAAATCTGTACTCTCAATCTAAAACACTAATGAAAGCGAACGAGTGATGATGATTGTAAATATCCAGGGAAAGTCATATGACACGTTACAGGTGGGCAGCTAACACATGCAGCCCCCAAGTTGCACCAGGATGGGTTTTAATCCAAGAATAATTACGGTCCTAAAAGGTTTCAGATCGATAGTGGGTACGTGAGGGAAGCAAGGGCCTGGGAATGTTTCTTGTTGTGGGAAAGAGCTAATTTGTCAAATGAAATCACCTAGCTTTCTCAACCTGCTAAATCGGCTCTACTGCCAAAATCCTCCTCTGCTGGTTTAGCAGCTCTCTTTTCCAGATCATGTCCAATTTGTGTGATCCATGTAAATTTCCCGCAAACTAGATTTGACACTTGCTTTTCAAGCCAGAAGTCGGGGGGAAAAGGGCAAAGGAGAGCATTACGCAAGCAGGTTTTATTTATATACAGTAAATACACAGTATATGCTGATTTCGAACGTGCGTGTATGCAAGCGTCGATATCTCGTGCCACAGCTGTGTGCCGTCACCTCGGCTAACCTGTGGCAGAGCAATTTACAAATGGCGCTTTCTCCGCCCGCCAGAGGGAAATATTTATTTTTTCTCATTTCTATCTGCAAGATGATCGATCAAAGCTGCTTGTTTGAAGATAAGGCTAGTGATGGCAAATCCGCTTGAGTAATTGTGCAGTTAAAGATTGCCACAGCGCAACCTCTCCATCACTCTCCACAATCAAGCTGATAAATCCTTGTGCCCCCCTCCTCATCCGCTGGCATCTGACTGCGTACCTATCCTTCATTTCGGCTGAAGGGGATGTGGTGTGGAAAACTCCGGAACCAAACGCCGACTGCATAGGGAGGGAGAGGTCTCCTACTGCACAATTTTATATGCTTCTGCTCTGTGTTTATCAAAGTACATCATGACTTTGCCACACTTTCTAAAAACGAAAAAATGTCATGCAGAGTGAATAAAACAGGAGAAAGAAAAGAACTATGCAAGGGTACTTTTCCCCTCCATTCACAAGTGACCCTTTTCTTGGCCCTGTTATTTTATTTATTTATTTATTTATTTATTTATTTATTTATTTATTTATTTATTTATTGTCAGTTTTATATGATGTGTGAATCTTTTTTCCTCTCAATTACTTTATACATTTTTCCAGTCAGGAACTTGCAGTGCTGCAGTGTTAAAGCAGTACATCATGATGAGACCCTGTTTCATATTAGGGGTCTCTCTCATCTAACAAAGTACATTTTAGTACATTAAAAGCTACACAAATACCATGTTTATTTTTATTTGTATTTATTTATTTTTGTGTGACTCTTATGTTAGACTACACATTTTTCTTTTCTTTTTTTATAAAAAAGTCATAATTGCACAGTTTATTTTGCTAATGTGACTTTCTACATCTATAATTAGGTTTGTCCTTGAGTCTTGACAAAACTTTTAAGAAATCAGAATTCAAAGCATAAAATGTGAGATTTAGATGGCAGGTGCACAGGAATTAGCTTTATTCTCAGAGGAATGATGGACAGAGCAAGTCAGAGGCTAATGAGATCTGATGATGTACACTCGTTCTAAGTTTATCCTCATTATTGAAAATGAGAGCTTTATATATAGTTGTTTCTAGCTGTTTAAATATAATTTAGGGGTTTGACAGCTGTTCTATCATACTCCATTATCGCATTTAAGCACAAATTCTGAGTGAAACCATTTCACATAGAAATTATAATTCATCAATGAATCTGCAGATTCATTCCTCATGACCTTGAAATTATTTTAACCAGATTGCTTAATTATTTGTATTTTTGTCACAAATTGCATGGTAGTACTCTTGTGAACGTGTATCGAAGAATGACACAGAAGAAAATAAATTGTTAAAATAGCTAGTTTTGTTTTCTTTGCACACAATGGGACTCATTCATGAAGCATTAGTAAATATAGGAGTAAATTCTTAGTAATTTGCACATAAAATGGACATTCCTGAAAACATTCCTCCAGATTAACAAACTTCCAATTTGCTAGTTAAACATGAGTATGTTAATGAATTCCAATCATTCGTAAATCGGGCGCGTGTGCATGCTCATTCGCAATTAGCATAATCTCCACCTATGAATTACAGCTACGCAAATTGCGTGTGCAGGAACTCAGTGGAATATTCTCGTCAACTTACTCAGGTTTGGCTCCACTATATTGCATAAATGCAAAAAAGACTAATAAGCTATATGCCGAACAATACAGCTTTATGAACAATTTACACAAAAAATGTTCTGCTCGTATTTCATGAATGAGGCCCAATAAGAGTTGGTGTACGTTCATAAAATTAATGTTGAACGACTGATTATATATGGGCTATTTTAACAATTTATTTTTTGGTGGGCCTTGAATGTGGTAGTTGCTTTGCCGTCCAGACAGGGTCAAAAATATTTAATACATCTTAAATTGTGGTCAGAAAATGAACTAAGGTCTTACATGAAGGTGGGAGAGCATTTCACAACAGATTTTTAATTTTGGGTGAATTGTCCCATCAATATTTTGCAAGACCATGAGGACAAGTTTGCACAGAATGACAAATGACTGTACAGGAACTGTTGAGCGGAAAGTCCTTGCCTGCATATGGTATGGGCGTGTGATACTAACTACTGGCGGGCATGTGCGCCCCTGTTTAGAATAATATGGATTTATCAACATTAGAATGAGTGTGAACATTTTGTGGGAAATAATTTTCTTTACACAACTTGTATACAATTATTAATGAATGAGACCAAATCCATGATGCTCTTAGTATCTCAGCAATATGTGAGTCCTGTCAAATGGGTTGTGCAAGGTTTTGGAATAGCACTATCCCTCTCATTCTGCTTTGGAGCAGGGAAGAGAATTAGACTTCAAACCCATCCTGAAGAGCCTTTCCAGCAGTCAGAGCCTGACACATCCATGTCCCCTTTCTTAAAATACCTTTGTTTGACTTCAATGTCACACTTAGATCAGATCTGCAGACCTTGACTTTAGCTTCTCTCTTTTTCTTTATATAGAGATATTGTCCAGTCAGTACAAACTTTGCCATTCTCCTGTCAGACAAAAACAGGGTGCAACAGTTCACTACTGTTTAAAAAAAATGTAAGTCACCAGGGTCTTCATCACTGCCTTGGTAGATACGGCCAACAGGAATTTGTCTTTTTTCTGTGAAGAGGACACACAACGAGGCTTTGGAAGTGCTGAACATGTCTCTGAAATACCACCTTTCATATTTATACCTTTCCAAGATGTTCTCTTTGCTTAAGAGCAAACTGCGCAGTCCTTCAAAAGGGCAGTTGAGAGATTTTCAACACATACAGTACATAGAGCAAATAGCCATGATTCACTGCATAAAACCAGTCATCACAAAAACGAGAAACTTCAGATTGCTTAACAAGACACTGGATTAGCTAGATTCTCCATTTTATATATTTTAAGGAAAGTTTAACTCGCACACAGGAATGCAAGGTTTTCATTAAAGTAAAAACTTGCCATTACGGTTTGTTTCTCACTAGTCCCTATATCCCCTCAGAATGCTTGGACTATACATAGCTACATCGCAAATTGCATAGGATTATTTTACAACATATTTGCATTCGTTTAAATTTTTTTTTAAAAAGCATCTCTAGTATTAAATGGGCAAGTGCGAGCAGGAAATTTTTGTGTGTGTGTGTTTTGCAATAAAATAAAAAATAAGAAAATATATAAACCTTTACAACAACATCAAGGTGAGTAGTAGTTATAGCCTAGTCCACACAGATTAAACATACTGTGATTTACTCCAAATTGACTTATATGATGCATTGTCAATAATAATCTATTTAATCTTTTTAACCAATCCAATAAATTGCGATGGGTTAAACTCAACAAGCAGACAAATGTGACTACAGTCAAGCACAGACCAGTATTAAAGTGAACAGGAAATTAGGGGTGTGCATGAATACTCGAACATTCTAATATTCGGTCTGTAATTATCATTCAAGCAATAAAAACAGTATTCAGATTTTACTATGTGTTGATTTGCTGCCTGTAAATGCAGTGAATCCATGATACATCCTAAGCAGTGGATGACTTAATGCACTACAGTAGGTGTTGCAGTGGAGCATGTTAACAAACTGATTGTATTTGATCAAATAATGTTGTTATCTGCCTCGCGAAGTTTGGATTTACTTTGATCTAAATTATCTTACTAAGTGATCTGACAAAATGTAATTACTTTTCTTATCAAATTAATTAGTGAAACTGATTCATCAAATCATGACCACCATGAGAAGTCACATGAAATCCAAACACAGTCGACTGAGGAATGACAGCTGTCCATCACTGCATTCACGACTTCAGGTAAGAGCAGCTGTACTCCAATTGAGCTAAGAAGAGAGCAAATGTACAAAGATATATAAAGGTTCCTCGAGGGAGAGTGGTTTAAAACAAAGCGCTAAGAAACTGATAGCATGTTATCTTTGTCACCGCGTTCTTATTGTTATCAGGCTAAGGAAAAAACGTTAATTCAAGCATGGTGGATATTATTATGGACGCACATATTTTAAAAGTCTACATTTAGATTATTTGATGTTAAATGTACCAAATAAGTCACTTTGGAATAACAAAAAACAATTAATTTCTATCCCTGAACGAAAATTTTTAAAATAAGCTGAATTCTCGTTTTTTTGTTCAGACCCAGAATATGTGGTTTACAAGAACTAATAAACAGTAACTGTTAATAAGAGGAATGCTAACAGGCAACTAGTTATTAGTGAGAATTGTTCCCTATACTAAAGCGTTACCCTTTATTATAATCTATCTCAGACTGCCCCTCCCCTAAAAAACAAAACAAAAACATGAACAACACAAACTGTGATTGATCACTTTACATGTCATTCAAATGGCATTCACAAAAAAAATTAAGAAATGGGTCCTCCCTTACTCGGCCTATTCACTTTAAATGTATTTAACAGTTCCGAAAAGACAGGAGTCCATTATCTACTCAATTTAATCTCCATCCATACCCATTTAAATTGAATTTTAAGCTGTTTTAAGGCAGTTCTTCCTTTCAACAGCACACAAAAACGTCCTCTGTGGTTAAAAAATGGTTGGCGGGGGGCGGTACACAGATGGATCTAATGCCATTAGAAAGATGTCGAAAGTTGGCAGAAACGGCTATGTAATAAGATGCGACAAAACGGACGGTGGAATGAATGCACTAAACTCTTCATCTCTGTCCGTCTCCATTCCTCAGTGATTTATATTCATCCCTCAGATCATCTGCAACCACTGCTACGCTCAACGCCCCCACAGAAGGAATAATGTGATATTTTTAATGGACTTCCATTCCAAGACGAATGTGAGAGTGATGGTATGGATACAACAGAAGCGCTGCTGTTTTGTTGCATGGATGTTTTATGGTTATTTAAACAAGTCAATTTCATGCAAATGTGACCACTGCTTGCCATGGCAGAATTTACAAACATCAGGCAGAAGAAGGTCCAGACGAATATAGTGGAGCGCTTTAGCGCTGTTTGATTATTACAGTTGCAAATGCCTCTGCGGTATGGGCTGCACTGCACTTGCATGCGACATGTTAACCCGCAATCTGGCAGCACTACAGAGGGTTTCTTTTTCGAAGAGCAAACATTTTACACTTCTCAATCAATTCTGTTCTCTCTCAAAAATGGTCCTCTCTTAACAAAATGGCTGTTTTTCTTAGCTGTCCTCAAAGCAATCTGGAGTATGCTTTGTCCCTACAAACACAATTTTTCTCTCACCATCTTTCTCTTTTGTGTGTATTGAAATGTTGTGTCAGAGCAGGAGCCAAAGAAAGAGTCATTAAACGATTATCATTTTCACATAAACAAGATTAATGGCATAATTAACCCTTTAATCGACCATTTGGTAGAGCATAATTTGTGTCGTGATATTTTCCTGAAAGCTTTTTTTTTTTTCTGCAATCATTGTGACCACATTGAAGCATGTCTACCATGCATGCTATATGTTAAGCACAAATAATAAACAGACAAATAATTACTAATCACTGCATTCCTGTGCTTCAGCCACAAGTATATTCTGATGCAATATAGTTTCAGAGACTTGCTTTTATATAAATAGTAGGGATAGCCAATAAATTATTAATATACTGCCACTGTTTGAACATAATATGTAACCATGTAATCCATAAAAATTGTACTAATCTGATTATGAACATTTTAAAATGTAATATACTGTAATTACAATTTCTTTATTTTTGTGTAACAATTTTAAGGTTTCCTTGTTAAACATTACATGTACAGTACTTACTATTATAATAGTTATGATAATAGTTTAATATTATAAACTAACCCTAAATCAAACCCTCATACTAATTTTAAGCATTTAGCAGACACTTTTATCCAAAGCGACTTACAGTGCATTCAGGCTATCAATTTTTACATATCATGTGTTCCCGGAGAATCGAACCCCCAACCTTGCGATTGCTTGCTTGCTAGCGCAGTGCTCTACCAGTTGAGCTACAGGAACACAAATCCTAATAATATAGTTAGTACTTGTAGTTTGTTAATAGTACTCAGTACTTACATGTATAATTGCACCATAACAAGGACATCTTAAAATAAAGTGTAACCAATTTTTGGAATCGACTTAATCCAGACTGCATGTAACACTGGGAATAATGGAATAATGAAAATTCAGCTTTGCGTTCACAGGAATAAATTATATTTAAAAATATTGAAACTAATATACTACTATATATATATATATTAGGGCAGGTAAGCAATTAAACTTTATCTAATTAATTACATGATGTGGTGATTAATTAATCGAATTAATCACACATCACATTTGGAGAAATTACCCTGAAAAGATCATTTAAAGTAATCGTTGTGTAAAGCATAAAACAGGCATGAAAAAAAGTAGGTTCAGGATGAAATATTTTGTTTGACAAAATGTATTACATATAGCCTACTCTTTTGGACCATGTGAGTAAAGAATGAAAGAATTGTCATTTTTGGTTGGGTGAATTATAACATTAATAATACATTTTATTAATTGTATTATTGTTATTAGTATGAAAATATAAAATTATTTATTTAATGAAATTATACTCAAAATAATAAACTAAAACTGCCAGTAAGTGGTGGTGAATGTCTTAATAATGAAGTCATTGAGTCATTTATTCATTCATTTGATTCGTTCAAATGGCTGATTCATTCAGGAGTTAAGTAAATGGTTCATTGAATCATTAGGCTTGTTCAACATGAAGAGGGTCATCACCATCAGACCGACCAGTGTGTGGAATCAAAGTACCGCAAGAGCTTAGAGAGCAGATGACTCCTTGTGCTTTTGAATTGCCCTTGCGGTACTTTGATGTCATACACCGATTGGTCTGTGCAGCGCCACTTCAAAGACAACTCATATGCCAGTGGTTCAACGTGCCAAATGGTTCACCAAATTTGTTCAAAACGTGGATTAAGAAATGAAATGCCGCTGTCGGAGACAACAGTTCTGCTTTGTCTTTATCTTCTGGTTGGCAAAATTTAGCAAGACAGACAACATTGTTTCTAGAATAACACAATATTAACTTCTTAATGAATTGTTGTATAAGATGAGTATCAAATTTGCACTAGTGTGTATATATATATATACATCAAATTGCAAACATATTTGATAACATTTCAGTTACATATGTAACTATAAGTGACTGACAAATCGGGATCTCGCTAGAGAGACCATTCACTTTTATATGACAATAAAAGAGAGAATTTTTCATAGTGGTCTTAAATACTTTGAAGTAGCAGTTATTCTGGAAATCAACATTCACAAACATCCCATTCACATTGCTGTCACCAGACTTTTCAGCAAAGCCTTTAAACCCCAATTACATTTATTTTGCTCTTATCATTGTTTTTTATTATTCTACAAAAATAAAAATAGAGGAGTTTAGTGTGTCATAATCAACCAAGCACATTCTATGGGCTATTTTATGAGATGATCAGGAACGAGACGCTGAAGTAGAAAGATGCTGAGATAGGTGGCATTTTTATGGGGCCAGAGGTGAAAGACTACAGGTCTAATGCCTCTGCAATCCGATTTCCTGAACCATTAAATAGCAGTGTACCAGTCAGGACCCAGAGACAGAAGAACAGGAAGTTGAGAACAAAGAGAGATATGAAGATATAGAGGGATGAAATGAGAAAAGGATGGAGGTGCTAGAGGTGATGAAATGAGTTCCGGCCTACTCTGAAAACAGCATGACAATATAAATTTGCATGAATGATGCCAAAACTATTGCCTATTTGATCCCTCTGACTCAGGTCATTTTTTCAGGTCAGCTTTTTCATGATAGATTTTAAAGAAATGTGGTCTTTTAGATATATGGTTAAATATTACCTTACAAAATCAAGGAATTCAAACAAACAAACAAAAAACTATTGGAGCTACTTCACTGGCAAGAAAATTATAATAATTTGCTGCAAGTCAACAGTACTGACGTAAGTGGAATTCCCACCCTACAATTAGCATTGTTTCTCCTTCTAGCAACTCGGTTGAATGATGAATGGTTCAGTTCAAAGCTAAGACATTGCATTCTCCATCATTTAGCTTGATTGGATGCAGGAACACAGAGAAAGACCTATAAAAATAAAAAATCAGCTAAATTTAGTATTAGTATTAGCCACTAGTATTTTCACCAACATTTTTTTTTAAGTAAGTGTTTTCTATGTTTTGCTGTAGTGTGTCAGTAGTAAATATCAGTTTACTTTTCCAAACATGATTTTTTTCCAAACCAGTGAGATTTTTGTTTGCACAAGGAGTCTGACAGCAGCCAGTGCACTACACAGAGATCTGATCTAATTATCATCATCCATGAAAAAAAAAAAAAAAAACACATAAAACATTTTTATTAATTAACTTCTATTACCCTAACTAAATTAAATCACCATTAGGTGTGATCACACTATGTGTTAAAAAAAGCTTATGTCCTAGGTGCACTTGTGCATTGTTTTTCAGATAGCTTTGCAGGTAGGTTTCTTGAAGTTTCTTGAAGACATTGCCACAGTTCTTCTGGATTTAGTCTGTCTCAGTTTGTTCTGGCATTCTCTGTTTCTTCATGGCATTTCAGACATACGGGATGATGATGAGATCAGATTTCACTGGATTTTTTTACAATTAATGGCAAAAGTAATGTTTGGAAATGTAAAGTGATATTTACTACTGACACATTACAGCAACAGATAGAAATAACTGACTTAAACCATTTTTTTGTTGGTGAAAATACATACATATATATATATATATATATATATATATATATATATATATATATATATATATATATATATATATCACTCAGGAAACCTCTCTGACATATTTCACAGATATAGGTGTCTCTGCAATAACCCTAGTCAGTTTAAACAGCATAAAAACAATCTGTGGTTAAGCCTGGCAGAAGTTTGCAAAAGATTGCTTACAGCACATTTAATATCCCTGACATCACTGCACACTTGTTTAGATGTCAAGAAAATGAAAAATTGTTATATTACTTGATGAGTTTTTACAATCCCTTGAGGGTACCCACATTATATATCTGGTGCTGAAGATACATTACCTTTGCTGATTCTTAACATGGAAGCATCCCAATCTAATTCTTAAAGGGACAGCTCATCCCAAAGTTACAATTTGGTAAATTGTTTACTCATAACTTTAATATAGTGAAAGTTTAAACAATGACAAAAAAAAAAATTGTTTTCCACAAAAGAGAAACCCACACAGGTTTGGTATGACATGAAGTTGAACAGTAGTAAAAGTAAAGGAGAAAGTGACCCGTTCCTTTAATTTGCAAGTAGACTTCCACTTTATTCCTTCATCGGCTAATACAAAATCTTGATTGAGAATAGATAGCAATCATGTTCCTGAATTGGATTTTCATAATAGACACTTTCTTGTCTTGTGCACCTCGGTTCTATGAGCAAGAAATAAAAGGCTCCTTAATTGCATCAAACGCTTGCATATAACATCACTTACAGAGAGAAAGTGAGTTTATAAATGCCTGATAGACCGTAATGAACTATATCATGTGAATGCAAATGTTCTCTGTTTACATTGTAAATCTTGTGTTGAAAGTCACAGGTTTCGTATGTTAGTATAAGACTATGGATTGCCAATGTGGAGTATTAACATTAATATAGTGGTCAAAGATGAAATGCAAACAATTATTTTCTTACTGTACAAATATCTAATCATTCTATATTCAAGGTATATTGAAAAGCAAAAAAAAAAAAAAAAAAAAAACGAACTGAGTTTCTGCTTAAAACAAAACAAAAAGAAATCTGAAAAAAATGGAAAAGAAAAATAAACTTAATTGAAAGGGAAAACAGTTTTCTGTCTTGTTTTAAGCAAAAACATTTAATTTTGATAAGTTTAACAATAGTTAAATATAGCATCATTTTGCTTCTTCAGTAAAGGTTGATATAGGAATGTTTTAATATTTTAAATGGAAAACAATAACAAAATATGGAGTGTAAAAAGGTTATTGTTGTTATTATTATTATTATTATTACTACTACATGTGTGTAATTTTATGCACCTCTAATAGCACCAGATTGAACTGCAAAAAAATATTGACTAATTTTAAATGATGTTTCCAATTCATTTTGTTAAAATAAGACACTATTTTACATTTCACCTTCAAGGAACAAATATTTTCTCCTCAAATCTTAGTATGCTCTGACAATTGTGGCCTCCATTTAAGCACTTTATTCCAGGTTGCTTAAAGGGGAATTGTCCTTTTAGAAAAAAAAATAATAAAAAATGCTTAAAACGCTACAGCTAGGAAAAAAACAACAAACCCCTCTGATGCTCGTGAAAACATCCAGCTCAGCCTAAGTGGACTTCTCTAAAGAAAACGTGTACATTTTAAACGGCTCTCTCTGGAATATCAAGCCTCATTCCCATGTGAAATGTCTAGGGATGTAATTGATAATTTATCTGTTGTTGAATGCAGGTAGTGTCACTGTAACGTGTTTGTGGGGCTCTTGAAACATTCTTAATGGAATCCAACCATATAAATCTCTCAGTTTCAGGCCGCATCACTCAGAGATGCTGACAGCACAACTCTCGCAGGCCTCCCGCAGTGGGGTTTGAGACATCTTCTCTGAGATTTATTCCCATATTGCACTCGATCACTCAAGCCTAATCAAGTAGGTTCTATTTGTACTCAGGCACGTCGGAGCCACTCATTGTACTTTATGGAAATTGCAGGTGCTAAAATGCGTGCTGGCTATTACCTAAAAAAATACCCTTTATGGCTGGCTTGGGAACTTCACACAAATTCACATTTTTCCTGTCTCCTACACACTGTCAATACCGAAAGAAAAGACTGTTTCATTTGCAAACAAAGACCATCATTTGTTGACTCGCACCTTCAGTGACCATTGTACTCTATGTGAACAGTGATTTCTTCTTTATTGGATCATCTGTTGGCAAATACTGATCAACTGCCTTTGGGTAATTACATGGTACCTCTCTCAATTGTCTGTAAACAGTAATTTCCATAAATTTGTCCAGTGACTTCATGAATTTATTTGATTACATATTCTGGCTCAGTGCCTGGCGGTCCATAAATTTGGAAGTCTAATTAAAATGTTTTAGCATAAATATATTCACATATCATATCACAATCGCAAAGTTTAAACTTGATATTAACATCAGCCTTAGGTGAACTGAGCATGTCATCAGTGCTAAATCCAAATGTGGCCTAAATAGTCCTAAACATGAAACTTCAAGACCACATGCTACTCACTCACTTTTAAAGAGCCACACAGATGGGAAATCAAAAATTACCTGTATTACTGTGTATGATGTAGCTGTCCATCAGTGTAAACAATGTGTAAAGTAATTAAACCAAAAAGTACACGATTTATAAAGTTATTGGCTTCTAAAGTAAGGAGTCGACTCTGAATCGCTGAAACGAGTCGTTATAGATTTCAAATCTTTTGCCCATCTCTATGTACGTCACTAGGAACACTTTGCATAATAATCTCCGCCTACCGTCTTGGGAGAAACGGAACTCTGAACTGCCCCACTCCCCCACACAGACGCTCTGGTTGGTGTGACAACATCATGTCGAGGAGAAAGTGTGTTTTTAATTGTAAAGGCAAGTTTGTTTTATTGTCACTGCCAAAGAATGAAGATCAGAAGAACCAATGGCTAAAATTCATTTTTACCACAATACCAGAGCAGTACAACAAATCCTTTTTGTTGTGATCACAACATTTCACTGATGACTGCTTTTCTAATCTCGGTGAGTACAGCGGGATTTTCAAAGCGTTTGGCCATAAAAGAGGGTTCATTACCAACTTTATTTAGACCAACGAGCATCTCCGAATCACAACGCGAAGTATGATTATGAAGTTATGTGTCTGTTTTCTCCCGAGCGTCTTATCACTATGTGTGCTGTCTGCAGCCTTTCTCTGCGCTGATTGTCATGTACAAACACGTCATTAAAATGAAGTGTAACTCCGTGAATACTAAACGAAGAGACATGAGAGAGATATCTATAGAAAGCTTGACATGTCTACTTTAAAACTAAACAAGTGCTGCCGAAAAAACAGATATTCTGTGATAAAGTAATCCATATGAAAACAACGCGATGTCTGTTTTTCATGTCTCCCTTCCTTATATCTAATGCAGTGATCCTCAAATCTGGCTCCCGAGATCCAGTTTCCTGCAGAGTTTAGCTCCGACTCTAATTAAACACACCTGCAGTTGATTTTCTAATGATCCTCAAGACACTGATTAGCAAACTCATGCGTGTTTGATTAGGATTAGAGCTAAACTTCGCAGGAAAGTGGATCTCGCGAGCCAGATTTGAGGATCACTGATCTAATCTGATCCCCCAACCCACCCCCCGCGCGTTGAATGCGCTATTCAGATTCAAACTGAAGTGCGCGGTTTGAATACACCCACACAGAAGAAAAAGCAGCAAGACTGTTCAAGTTTTTTTTTATTTTACTGTTTACTTCGCGATGAGAGGAATAAGACATAATTCACCCCAAACAGATGCTTACGCATAGTTTACCGTGGAGGTGTGTGCGGAACAACCAATCAAACCTGACTATGTTAGTTGACCAATCAGAACACAGTATGCTACCGAAAGGTGGGGTTTAAGGAAACTGAATCTTTTGAACAGCTTCGCATGAACCGTTTGGGGATCTCTGAGAATTGAGGTAATTTTAAAATGATATTTTGACAAAATGACAATGTTTTTTAACCTTGGATGGATTTAAACCTAATGTACAGGACTTATAAACAGTGATAGGAAGCTTAGAATTTTCATATTACTGGCTCTTTAAACTTTTCCAACAACGAGTGAATTTAAAACAAATCTATATGTAAACACACACAGTCACAAATTATATTATATTAGTACTGTGGTATATTTTTTCAAAAAGTGTCTAGTGAAGTGAAGTGAAGTGCTAGTAATAAAAATCAACAGTACTTGAAACTCTACACTGTAAGGGAAACAGGTCAATTTAGCTCAAAGGGAATCATTTAAGATTTTAAAGGGAATTTGAACAGAATCACTGTTTCACGGCTGTTCACGGAGACGCGCCTGCGGTTCAGTGAACGAGCCGTTTAACATCAAATCTGCGCTGGATACTAATATCCAAACTATAGTGAAAACACTATCAATTAGCACAGTAACAAGATCGGCAGCTTAAGACATTAACTTGTAAGCACAAAACACAAGATACTTCTCTTTTCAATATGAATAAGGCTTTATTAGATAAATCTAAGACATATAAACTAATCTAACACATAAACACACGCACACACACACATTCACACAAGTTGCAGGAATATCGAAAGTTAAGGAAAGATGAGTTTAAGAGAATGGAAATATGGAATCCCAAGTTTACAGCAATACGTTAAATTGCATAGACATGAACAACCATCAATCACGTAATTAGCCCTTGCATTGAGTTCCTCAATGTGACTAAAATTATATTAGATACACCAGCACAACAAATATCTGGGGATACGTTGCCTTAGTTTCCTGTGAAAGGGACTCCCGTTGAAAGGGGTTTCCCGGTGTCGCTGATTGGCTGGAAGTTCAGTTGGCTGAAGTGACGTCTTGGGGAGCCCGTGCTTGGGCGTTGGCTGAAGCTGGAGTTGTGTGGCTGGTCGGAGTTCAAACGCGCAGACGAGGTCGACGTTACAAAACTTAACTCAGAACACGAAACTCTCAAACGGAAAAGAAAAGAAATAAAGTTTGACGAGACTAGGTTGTGTTCCTTCTCATTGTGGCATAAGTAGCAGCAGGCAGGCACGCTGGAACCGCGCTCGAAGAACCATGATGACTAACCACATGGCTAGATGCTACAAGCTAAAGCTAGGTAGCAAAGCTACAAGCTAAGAGCAGGCATGACTGATAGCACGAGCAAGGCTGGAACTAAAAGCAGACTAAAAAACAAGGCATGACTAAAAACGAAATTACATCGTGTCCAAAGTATTTAAAACTTCCTGTTGGCCACCCCTCAAATGTTGCCTTGACCAATCAGATATGTTCTTGGGGTGGGTATCATAAATCATTTGTCTATCTTACCAAGCATGTGGTTCTTGCCTCACAGGGTCTAATTTTGGACATGATTCCTATAACATGATTATGATATATTTTACAAATAAATGATTGTCAGGACAATATCAAGCAAGAAAATGCGATTATTTGAATACTAGACATGACTAGGTATCCTATAGTTATCAAAAGACATACACAATAAGTGATTATACATGATAGTCAAATGTGTGGGTTACACGTAAATGAATATGGAGTTAAGCAATGGAATGATTCATTCATAAGTCTTTTTTGAGTTCATTCTGGTCCATATATAATGTATAAAAAGGGTTTCTTTGCCATTCTCTGGCAAAGGACTTTTCTGTGAAGATAAAGGTTTAAAGCCCTTCCCCCTTAGGAATTTCAGTCTGGTTTCACTGGCTGGGGGGGGGGGAAGTCAATGCAAGTATTTAACTTGATCTCCTGGGTTTACATGTGATGTCCAGCGTTGCATTCCAATCACGAACAATAAATTTGACAATCTCTTCTTCGAATTAAAATTGTCAATAATTGTTCTATTGGTGTTAATGTTGAAAGCTGTTGTGTGAACAAGTTGGTTGGTTGGTTATCTTGCCTGGTTCTTGTGGCACTAGAACTGATTTATGACTTCCTGAGGAATTCAGCTCATGTTTCAATGCACACAGCTCTGATGGACTCTTTGATTTGTCTGATTTGACTCATTTCTGCTACAACACATTGGGCTAAATTGATGAAAAATAGCCAACGGACAACTGGGCATATAGGGTATCATTAACCTTGAGAAAGAGTACCAAAGTGTTTCAAGAAAAATTCCATAATGAATTCAAAAGAAGTGTATTGTACACTTCTTTTCATTTAAAAGTACTGCTATATGAACAAAAGTGCAATAACATTTGGTTTGTAAAATAAGGTGCTTTTTACAGCATTATTCCTTTTACATAGCAGTTTAAATATTTCTTGTAAATCACAACTTATAAAATTAATGTAATCAAATCAAATATAAAACCAAAGCTTATTGCTTATTTTACTGAAAATATTTTCAAGTTTGTTATAGAAAACCAATATATATATATATATATATATATATATATATATATATATATATATATATACAGTACAGACTAAAAGTTTGGACACAAACAGTTTTCTTTATTTTCATTGTAATTGTAAATTGTAAATTGTAGAGTCACTGAAGGCATCAAGGGCTATTTGACCAAGAAGGAGGGTGATGGGGTGCTGCACCAGATGACCTAGCCTCCACAGTCACTGGATCTGAACCCAATCCAGATGGTTTAGGGGTGAGCTGGACTGCAGAAAGAAAGTAAAAGGGCCAACAAGTGCTAAGCATCTCTCGGGGGAACTCCTTCAAGACCATTTCAGGTGACTACCTCTTGAAGCTCATCAAGAGAATGCCAAGAGTGTGCAAAGCAGTAATCAATCAAAAGGTGACTACTTTGAAGAACCTAGGATATGACATATTTTCAGCTGTTTCACACTTTTTTGTTATGTATATAATTCCATATATAATTCCACATGTGTGGAATACATATATATATACACACATACACACAACATAGGGTGAACTCTTTCTTTAACAAAAACATCTTGGCTATTTCTTTTTTAAACCACGCAATATAGTTTTTCTGCAATGGGGTCTTCAGCAAATTGAGGCTTGAATGCAAGAGAGGCATGAAAAGGAGTGGAGGGTGAAAGCTTCAGTTCGGACCTGGTCACAGGGCCCCCACTCCAGAGAGAGCCAAGGAGCAAAGGAGCAGAAAATCAATAGCTAAAAGACAGCCATGTTTGACTAAATCCAGCTTGCCTGTTCCTCTCACGCCAGGGGGTCGCTGCTTCATCAGTATTGTAGTTATCAGGATTTGCGAGATTAAAAAAAGCACATCGATAAGATCTTCTCACGGTCGAATGAAAGGCGGTGGCATGGATGCTGAGTCCGGAGATTATCACAATGTCCCTGTCAAGAACGCAAACCTACAGCCCTGACAAATCCTGCCTCTGTTTACGCCTGGGATAGTCATTATATAAAACCTCAATATAGTCACCATAAAAAAACATCCTTGGTGTGAAAAGCAGCTCAGAGTTTAGAGGTACTGTAAAGGCAAAAGTATCTCTCAGTGTGGGGGAAGATCCCTTGGAGGGCATCCAGAGACACTGCATCAGAGAGATAAAGCAGACACAAGTCTGCTGTGGATGATAGGGTAATGAACACAGCCTTGTTTAAGGAAAGGCTTGAAATTGAGGTGAGCTTTCAGACACCTTGACAGCAAAAAGCATGTTGTTAATTGTGGATTTCGAGCAGCCTGAATCCAGTCCCTCAAAGAGTTTCTGTGTGGAACGAAGGCCAAGTACTGATCTGGCATGCTGATGCACAAACATCAAAATTCACTTTGTGTCACAACAGCCAGGGCAAGTGAACTGAGAAAATTCATACCAGAAAACTTTTTAACAATTATTATTATAGGCTAAATGTTCAAAAATGTTTCCGTTTTGTTACAGTTTTAAAGGGGACAACAGATGTCCATTTTCCACTAGTTAATATGATTCTTCATGAAATGTCTGCAACATACTTTGGTTAAAACTATCCAATGGTCATGTAAAACAACACTATTTTTACTTTGCCAAAGTCTTATTCACAGCGACCTGTTTCGCTGCATTTTTCCTTAAAGCTAGTCACATATTTGCAATAGTGCTTATTCGCAATCTCTCTTCATAACAGGATTTTAAAACCCAGCTGAAAACATATCTTTACACTTTTGTGTTATTCTAATTAGGGATGTCCAGATCCGATCACGTGATTGGAAATTGGGCCGATCGCGTGGTTTCAGACTCGATAGGAATCGACCGTTACCTCCCGATCAGGATTCGGATATATATATATATATATATATATATATATATATTCTCATTAATTTTTAACACATCTTAAGTTATGTAGTGCCACAGAGTTAGACCCTTTTGACTCCACACAGAAACAGCAGCCCGTGCGGCATGACATCACTTTGTTTTCAAGAGCTGGTGTGAATAAATATAGATTCAAACTCAAAGAGACAGTATAGTCTGCGCATGACCTGAAATTTCATTCGGACCCAGAATACAGTGAGATGAACATCACAGAGCACTAAACTCTCATGCAGTGTGTGTTTCATTCATACTCGAAGCCGGAGCGCGCTCTCGCGCTGATATCAGGAAATTCCTAATATGGACAAAAGCGTCCAGCTATCGCTGTGGTGCTCCCAGGAAAACAGAAACTTATGCAAACACTAAGACATTAATATACGATCTCGACAATAAATTGTTTTTCAAGTCATCTCCAGCAGGTGATAAAGTATATGAACAATGCAGTGCTAATTGACCTAGCATTTATTACAGTATAGAAACTATTCTGCCTTGTTATGTAATAAACAGTGTTTGTATTATATAAACAAATCATTATATTTGTTATTGTCCAACATTTATAGATTTCTAAGCCAATTAAAAGCTAGAAATTAGAGAAAAATTAATGTTGCCTATACTACCAGTCAGAAGTGTTTGAACAGTAAGCTCTTTTTTATTTTTTTAAGAAGTCCCTTCTGTTCATCAAGCCTGCATTTATTTGATCCAAAGTACAGCAAAACCGTAAGACTTTTTTTATGTATTATAGAAGTATCGGATCGGGACTTTGGTATCGGTAGATACTCAAAATCAAATGACTCAGACTCGGACTCAAGGGCAAAAAAACCTGATCATGTGTGTGTGTGCGTGTGTGTGTGTATTTGGTGGCGCGTTACCATCAAAAACAAAACTAATTCACTGAGTCCTCAACAATGAAGACTCTTAAGTTCACTTTTACATCAACCTAGAAAAAACCTGGATTGTTTGTGAGACATTGTTGTCACTACATCTGCTCCAGCGCAGAGAAAATGGCGTGAAAATGGTGCGTACAATTGGGTAAGGGACAGCCCATCAGCGCTTGTGGACAGGGCCTGAGCAGAATGACATCATGCTACTCAGAAAATCAAAACGGATTGATAATTGAGACTGAAATAAATAAATATACAGAAGTTATTTCCAGTTATGATAATATAATCATTTAGCTGTTCGTACTGTACTTCGTTCCTTGAAATGAGTTAACTTCTCTTTCAGTCACAAAAACACAAAATGAATTTGTTGCTTATGTTTTCATTCTTGTTGATTAATGCGATCGATATGATATCTTTACTATTGCTCTTACGATTTGAATTATACTGCAGTTCTTAATAAAGTTTCTGGCCACTGGCAGTGTTTTATTTACTTGCCAAAGCCTAATTTTTCTCTCTGTGTCCCTCTTTCTCTGTATCCATCTATCAATATATCCATCCATCCCTGTCTCCCTCTGAATCTTCATTTAAGCAGATACATAATGAATTCAGGTCTATTTAGAGGCATGTGCGACCAGCCAAATGAAAATAATTGGGTAAGGTGAAGTACTCTGCTCATTTAATAATTAATGAGTCACATAATCACAATGACTAATTGTCAGAAGTTTGCTCAAACCAAATGCTGTACCCAGGCCAATTAGAGCATATGCCACAGCCTGCCAGATGAGTTCCTTGCTCAATGTCAAAGGAAGTGCATTTGCATCTACTTAAGGTAATCAATATGCAGGGTCAGGATAATGTGAATACAGGGCTAATGTAAAGCAAGCCCATACACGCTTCAGACGATAGCCATGACCCTAATGAGTTTCATCTCCACACTGCTCGTTGTAATCACTTAAACAAACAACATCTGTAATTACTGTCTGATCTTATTTAAACATGAGCCAAATTACTCTTCAATTACAAATTCAATGAGCTCCACGTGTCATTTGGGAGCAGTACTTCAGTGTGTTGGCCTAATCTCTGAAGTTGGTGTGTTTTGGGGGAAAGCTGATTTTTTTAAAGGTTCAACAAATGGCAAGATAGATATTTATCAAGAGAAGAGGACTGAAAGGTGCGGAAAATATTAAAATGGGAATAAACCATCAGCTCGCTTCCTGAAATGAGGAAGGAAATAAACAGCCATCGATCATAGCTTTCGCTTCATTTCTAACCCTGCCAACAGGTGCCCCAGAGGGGGAACTCTTTCCTTATTATGAGGATGTGTCAGACCAGATCGTCCAATGGGACTCGGCTATATCAGGTAATGTGGCTGACAGAAACGCACTCTCTCGCCTCCTGTATGTAAAGCTTTAAACAGAACACGTCTCTCACTAAACTCAAGAGCTTTTCATTTATTAAGAACAGCAGTTCTAATGCAGCACTGCTAATTGTACTGTTGACACAATCTTCAGGGTAATTTGATACAGAAAACTAGATCAACAATGCCATTAAAACGTATGAATATAGACATCAACAGTTAACATGAAGCAGCATGACTGGGGGAAATGATTTAGAAAATGGGAAATGGATCAATGACATTTAAGAGTGCCTTGTCATAAAAATGGTCAAATGATTTGATTGAGATTGATTGAGAATTATTGATCAAGACACAAAGTCAATATCTTCTTAGGGGTTTCTTTTCCAGATTTTTTATTTTTTATTTTTAAATAAATTAGTAGATATGATAAAAAAAATAAGCATCATCTGTCACTGATCACTGTGGGTTATAAAATTGACATATCACATAGCACATTTAAAGACCAAGATCATGTAAAGAAAACCTGTGTTTGGAGATTAACCAAATAATTGGGGGGGGGGGGGGGGGGATGCAAATTAGAACTACACATTATAAAAGGCCAGTAACCATTTAACACAGTTAAATCAGCAAGATTCAATAAAACCTTACACATACAATATACTCCTAATGAATAAAAGTTGTATAATATCCAGTTTTAGCACAGATTAATCATGTAAAACCATTTCTCCAAACACGCAATGTAAAGACTAGAGAGATTTTCACAGATTAAATAGTGCAAAACAAACTGAAAACAGATGGTGAAGGCGGGAAGTTCAGCAGGGTGCTCTGCATTACAGTGTGGAAAATCCTGTTGTTTGGAATCACGTTCTTACATTAACAAACATTTAACAGACGCCAACTGAGAATGATCATGATCAAACACAAGGTATCCACACACAGTGATAAACCCTGCTGCCAGTTCACGAAGCAAAGCATGCTGGAATAATGCATATAGTCGTGTCATGGCCGGAAAATGGAGGATTTTTTCAACAGCTGGCAATGGTGTTGGACCAGGTGTTTTCAGCTAGTTCAAATTTGCTCAGACACACTTCCATGGCCAAGAGGCTTGCTATCTGCAGGTGACTAATTAAACACATAGCCAACAGTGTAGACAAGGCCAGCACATTGGAAGGTATCTGAGAAATTGAAGGTGGGATGTCCATGATCAGACAAAAGCACAAAAAAGCCTTTTGTTATAAACAGCATCTGACAAACTCTATAGAAATCTACAGATGAATATAAAGCCACATGGTTCTTCTTGGTTTTTCTCAAGCACGGGGATTTACATACCTCTTCAGTTTATGGGAGAATTACTGCACCCCTGAGTCTGATACATATCAGTGTTATTGATTAATCATTATCTTTATATTTACAGCGGTTTGATTCATATTAGACTGTCAAGATCACCTCATTGGGTTGAATTTATTCTGACCTTTGCTGAACGATAATTAAGTGGCTAAACATATCCAGCCTGGGATGTCAATGATTTTCTATTAGACTATATCAATGGAGGGTTGATGGTCTGTTTTATGGTCATTTATTTAGGTAAAATCAATCTGTAAACAGGAAATTAATGGACAATTCCGTATTTACTTATTGGTCATTTCTAAACGGTACACATGAATCCCTCTTCTTTCATAAAAAAGACTGAATTACACTTTGAAAAATATGGACTTTTGCAGCATACATTGAATGATTCACCACCGATTATGAAGAGTCAAATGGTCCTGATTAGATTATTCACCAGAGAAAAGAGGGAAATGATCTGTGAGGGTATTTTTGCATGTAACAATAAGTCACAATTATCTTCATCAATATAATTACCCTATGCTTTCTCGACGTTGGTGGCCTGATGTACCCCAGCATTATAGCTACTCTTCCCCAGCTGGGCAGAAAATAGCCATGTGGGCAGAAGTATTGTTAAAAGACAACAAAGGATGTGTACAAAGAGGGACTATTCTTTCCTTTGTACCAATACAGCACCAGCTGAGGGAAAGGACGGGGGTACCTTGTGGATTGTTGGACAAAAGCAAGTGACACAACGACAAGTGACTTTCATGGGTTTTCTGTCAATTGCTAGGATTTAGATTCAGCAGAGGTGCTGGAGGTAAAGTGTGGGGGGAAACACTACAGGGAATACAGTGTTGTACTGGCAACTAAATGGATAATAGCAGTGGGCAGATAGTAGCAATACTATTTTACTACTTTTACTCAGGAAGAATACACAATGGTTACACAATCATCTTCATTATTCAGTTCCTACTCTAACATGTTAAAATAGTATTTGGTGAATGTTTTATTTACTCTTTTACCGGCTGTTTTGAAGGAAGATCAACATTTGTGACAAAAAAATGCAAACTGTAATGAAGCAGAGATCACTTAGTTCCTCAGTTTCCGTGCTGACGACGAGATCGTTCGCTTGCTTCAGTGAAAGTATAACATGCCTAACGTTTTCGACTCGTACATTATACGTCACGCGCTGATGTCACGTGTCGTTACGGGATCTTTACGGGTTGTGTGTGAAAGCACGCACATATCCCGGTTAATCACGGGATATGTGAAAGTGCAAAATCTAGCGACCCAGGAGCAATTGATATATACCGGAACACTTTACCCCTGTATTTGCCGGAATGGCAGTGTGAAAGGGGCTTAAGCAATGTGAAATGTTTTTTTTTTTTTTTTTTTTGCAAGTACAATAAATAAAATTGTGAATGGTTACATATTGAGGCTCATTTCTGGATATAAATTTGCAATACCTAAATTAATCAAATCTCTAAATATGAGAAAGGCACTTTTTCTAGGCGCTAGCAAATGCCATAAATAATAAAAAAGAAACTGTAAGTGAATTAAACGTACAATTTTGAAGTATAAGACTGAAATGCCGTTTTCTTGTAAAACTTTATAGTCCTCATACTCGTTTTTTTTTTTTTTTTTTTTTTAGTGTTTGATAAAGAATTCATCCTTAAAGGGATAGTTAATCCAAAAATTAAAATTCTGTCATTACTTACTCCAAACCAGTGAGACCTTCGTTCATCTTCGGAACACAAAACATTCAGCATTCACATGCTCTTTGCTGAACGTAAACAACACTGATTACATTCAGCCAAAGCAAGCACATGCTGAACGTAAACCATGCTTATTACGTTGGTTACATTCTGGGGGTGCTCTCCAAAATGGTACAATGAGCTCTCTGGTCGAGCTGCATTTTTATAAAGTGACTCAAAAGCAATGCATATGAAAAGAAGTTTTGATTCTAAAATGGTGTGTCTTACCTGCAGAAATAGGAGCTCTGACAGTAAAATTAGTGAAATGCTGCAGCCATTGTTGTTATTTTAAAATGTGACATTTATGGGCTTTTCAAATGGTCCATAGAACACATTTTCCTTTACTTGTTTCATAAAACAATGATTTGGCATTGCAATAATAACTTATTATGGCAAGTTCAGTTTAATATAAAAATTCTTGTAAATGTTTATTTGAAGAAGCACCAGGCCCTGACTGCTCACAATCAATGAATTTCAATATGTGTGTGCATTTCTATATGAAACATGCAGGCCCTTTTTCTCTTTCCTCCTGTGCTCTAGGATTCATAAATCAGTGCAGTGACATGAAACTGCACTTTTATTTTTCTTCTTATGGCTGTCATCATTACCATTCTAAGCTAAGGCACACTGTTCCCACTCCTACATCGTTTATCACCCGTCTGCTTTTCTCTCTATTGCTTTTTGTCTCTTTATCTCCTCTTCTGCCTCCTTTTCCTGCACAGGAAGTTATGTCACATTGAAAATGTGAAAATGTGAAAAGCCTTTACTGTTTTGGTCACATTAAATGTATCTTTAAAAGGAATAGCTCGCCCAAAAAAATAAAAATCTGTCCTCGTTTATTGACCCTTATGTTGTTTCAAGCCTGTATGAGATTTATTCTGTGAGACTACAGAGAAATTATGAAGACTGTGCTCATCCTTCTTTTCCAGGCAATTACAGTATAATAGAGCACTGAATCTTTCAAGCTTCAGAAATATCATGGTCATTATCGTTTGTGTGCTATAATACAATATAATATAAAAGCCTTCTGTAGCCATTCAATATTTTTATGCAAGAAAACTAATTTCTCCTCAGCAAGCTCATGAGAGAGGTAGTGATGTATGATTACTAAAGAATTGCTGTTTTGATTTGGGGTCTTTTCAGCTGATAGGTTGATTCAGTTCACAGATTCAACATTTAAATCCCTGATTCGCAAATGAATCAGACTAATTCAAAACTGACTTTAACTCACTGACTCGATTCAGTCAATAAGATTCGAAAGTGTTTTATTTTATTTTAAGCTTGAAAGCTTCATTCCCTATTCATTGCATTTGTTTGAAAAACAGTTCTGAAGAGAGAGAGCCATAGAGGTTTGAAATGGTATGAAGGACAGTAAATATGACAGAATATTATATTTTACCTTTTTTTTTTGTTTTTTTTTGGGTGAACTCCCTTCATATTTTTTTCCTTGCGAAATATGTGTTCACTTTAAAAGAACACTTTAAGAAGTAACAGCAATTAAAGTCTATAAAAGCATGTATTTCAGTGCCATGAAAACATCTGCATCCATTTAAAGCTGGGCTAGATCAGAAAATAATAGTTTTTAATATTAGTACACAGTCAATAATAGAAGACATGATGCAACTTTATGTAGATGGTACACTCAAAGAGTTCCTCCTCTTACTCATAATTACTCAACTAATAGCAGACCCGAATCTTTTCGGGATTACTGATGCTTCCGTGAGGCCTTTCATCCCCAGGGGTTGCTTGGTTGAGGAAGTCCTGTTTTAGGTATGACTTATTTCAGCTCCAAAGCAATGGCCTCTTTTATCTGCCAGATCTGAATACTTGTTTCACAGCATCGTCAATGCCAGGCCCCAGACATGGAATAACACAAAAATCATCCCTTTGAGAATTCGCCAGCTAGCACACCACCTCACTCGTTAATTACTTAATTAAACTAATGAGTTGGCGAGAAGCGCAGGAGCTTCAAAACAGAGTGTCATCTCAACACAGCGAGTCGATGTCTCCCTACTATTGCTAATCTCTGTGGACCGCTCCGATTTTTAGAACCACAAAAAGAACGGGACTCATCAGAAAGATGCCTCATGTTTTGAACAATCCTGCATGTGTCATGAAAATTGTTGAATTAATTTATTATTGCGGCTTTTGTGAGGCAGGTATTTTTTATTGGGTTCAATTTACTCTTACTGTGACTAATCCCTATTTGTTGTCTTGCCGGAAAGGGATCTAAGCTTACACCGACATCATAGACACAAAGGGAATACATTTTCAATGGCAACCACCTTCTGACGTGAACATCTATATATTTATGGAAATATGCCATGGAAGATGGATTTGGGTGAATTGGATAATGTCTCATGAAGGAAAACTAGATAGCTATATCTAGTAGACTTTTTGCTTTGCCACTCCATAAATATATGTACAGTAATTAGTCTGTAAATAACACCAGCACTTTGAAGCAACTCCGCTGAGCAGTTTTTAAGCAGTTTCTACCTAAGGTCGCAACAGCACTGAATACTGTCAAAATATTTTACGGAGGATTAAGTACAAGGTAGCAGTTTGAGACTACAGAGAAAACACTATTATTTGTCAAACAGCGGGCATACACAAATACTGTACACCAGGGCAGAATAACGCTTTAAAAAGCTAAGTGCTATCAGATGGAGACTGCGGTTTCTCTTGCTATGGCCATGAAAAGGGCATTTTTAAAAAAATACAAGTTATTTTTTTTCAGTTAAAAGAATAGTGGGGTAAAATGTTTGTCATTTTTTACATCTTCAGGTGATTTCAAACCTGTAGGACACATCCTCAGTAGTGATGTGTCGTTCGGATTCTAAAATGAGAGGATGGTAAAATGTTTTTGGAAGAAGTCTATTATGCTGGTCAACACTGCATTTATATGATCAAAAATGCAGTAAAATAATATTGTGATTTTGTTTGTTTGTTTGTGTATTTTTATAAATGGGTAGTATATAGGGTTGGGCGATATTGACCAAAATTTTTGATAACAGAAATATAAAAAAAAAAAAAACTTAAGCTCAGCCATTAAATAGGAATAATAGGAATGAGAAACTATAATTACAATCAATTTTTTGTTTGTTTTTACTGTACAACAGATAAATAAGAAATGCTGCATGCACTGTATAAAGTAATTGAAAGTAAAAAAACACTAAATATTCTTCACTGTGTAAATTAAATATATTTTTCTTTAATAACGTTACCAAAGTGATTTAGTCATGAGGAGTGAGAGATTTTCTCTCTTTTGTTGTTTCATTAACATGAATGACAGACAACAGGAACTGTTGTTACTTTAAAAGCTGCCCGGATCAAATGAACTGTGTGTATTTAAACCTTCACGTGTGCACACCTCTCTGACATACAGCAAAATAAGTTATCTTTTGCATTTCAATGACTAAAAATCACTTGTTTTTAAATCATAATACTATGATTTTGTGACCAGCGGACAGCTACATCATGTGACTGTGTAATCATCCAAAATCTCTTACCACAACAAATTTCTACTGGTTAATCATGTCTACTGGTATATCGGCAACCCCAGTAGTAGAGTATACTTTATTTACAGATTTATAGAGTAATTTAGGTTTTTATTTTATTTTATGTATTTATATCATTTAATAATTTCAGTATAGTTTCTGTCATTTATAATGTGTAGATTTAATGCATTTAAATTTGGAAACATTTATCATGTAAGCATTTACATTTGGAAACATTTAACATATCAGCACACATTTGACAGTGACGTGAATGAGACTGAAGTGATTCTGCAGCAAAAGTTCTAAAATGGAGCTCAATTCCACAGGAGAGCTGTTTTCATGATAAATGTGCCCTGCAGCGTCTACTAGAGATGCACACTAAGATTTTTTTTTGCCAATACAGACAGCGATTTTAATGAACAACTATTGGCTGATGCAATGCATCGTTTTCCCAACTGTTACTTTGTAATTGATGGTCATACTAAGGTTGGTTTGTCAGACAGATTGAAGCAAAACATCATTAAAAACTGTAAAGCTTTTGTACAATAAAGAATTCTGCTTTCTGTCCTTTAATAGCATCTTTACTAGGGATACACCAATAAGATTTGTTTGCAGATTCGGATAGGGATTTTAACAAACAACTATTGGCCGATTCTGATTCTGATACTGATACATTGGTCAATTGGATAAAGTAGGGCTTAAAAATGAGAGAGAGAAAAAAAGAGCAGAATTGGTATTTGGACATTTCTGGTCCCTGCGTTCCTCTGTGAAACTGGTTTGAGTAGAAAACATATGAGTAAATAATAAAATAATAATATTAAAACAGCTCAAATACTCAAAAAAAAAAAAAAAATAATTATAATAATAATAATAATCAAGAGAGTCTTGTAAACACAATAAAAACATTAAAAAACAATTCATGTAAACGCAATAAAAACATTATTTTTTGTCTAATATAATGGTAAATAAAAGCAAAGTTACGTACAAACACAATTAGGCTATTTTAGGTCAATTTTCTCCATAAAAAAAATAAATAAAATAAAAAATAAATACAAATCCTCTAAAATTATACTTAGGCTAAATATAGCATCAAGCCAAAACAAATTAATTCAAAAAACAAACCCTGAAGCCTTCCTCACTCATTCTGCATGAATCCAAATGTTTCCATATTCACAAAGTATTTGAATGCTAACCTATTAATAATTATTTAAACTACACTGTAAAAAATTCCTGTAAATTTACATGGAAATTTAACAGCAAATTGCTGTTTCCATGTAATAACAGCATTTTGCTTTTTTTTACAATGCATTATGGGAAGACTTGTTCACTTCGGGTTGCGTGGTCGATCAACAACAATTTGACACTGTTATTTAACAGTACTATACCCTATTTTCATCCAATGAGCACAAGGCGCCAGTTTGGAATATCAGATTGAGGTAGGTTTGCAACGATTTATTATTTTATTATCTTTAAATGACCTATTACTTTTAAATATAACATCTTAAACTTCTAATAAAGCTTCTGTGATTTAAATCAGATGCCTCAATTAAATTATGTGTTTTAACTAACGTTATAGGCAAATAATTGGTAGACCGATCCCAGACTGCCATCATACAGCCATTATTACACAACACAGGTAAGAATCCCTAATTTTCATCCAACCTGCATATTTTACCAAACTTTATCCAAGTAATATGAATGGGAATGAACGAAATCAATCTTTTTTTTTTCTTTTGTGTTATGTGCACATTTCAGTCCATGAGATAGAGACATAGACAATAATTTATCTGCCGGTATAACTTAATTTGCGGCTCCGCGCTTAATTGAATCGCCCTTTTAAGTAGCCTAGCCTACTTATAAAATAACAATATAAAGATCCAGTGCATCCGGTTAGTGAACGGTTAAGATTTGCAGGCACACTCATAACATGTGTGTAGGATAAGTTAGTCAAGCATACACGTGAATAATGAAGTTTGAGTTTTGAGTGTTTATGAAACGGGCACATGTACAATTTATTTATTTATTGTCAGTAAATGGTAGTGAGGAACATTTAAAATTATTGTAATTACTAGGTCAACAAACCGCTGCTGGCTTGATCGCAAAAAAATAATAGCAGCAACAGCGTCTTGCACTGCATGTTTCAGACATTTTAACGAAAATCTATGGCTTCGGTAGTTATTAACTAGATAATTCAGTATTTTTTTTTTCTTCTGTCGTAATGTTAACGTGCGCATTCAGTCCATGAGAGACATCTAGAGACATAGACAAATCTGCCGCTCCGCGCTTATTTTAATCGCCCTGTTATCAATTTAGGCTACTTATAATTAAAATAGCAATATCCAGTGAATCCGGTTAGTGAACAGGTAAGATTTGCATGCACATTCAAAACGCGTGTGTAGACTACTGCCAAGCATGCAAGTGACTTATGAAGTTTGAGTTTTATGAGTAAATTACGAGTGTTTATGAAACAGGCTTTTTTGTAAGTAAATGGTAAGTGAGGTATGAACAACATTTTAAATTCTTGTCTAATTAGCTACTGTAAAGGTGCCTTTTCAAACCGCTGCTGACTTTATTCCAGCTACTAATAGCAGCATAACAGCGTCTTGCACTGCATCTGTTTCAGCCATTTTATAACGTATTTTAACGAGAATCGATGGCTTCGGTAGTTATTATCTAGATCTGTTCTTTACAACATGTTTCATTGTCAGCTCATTGTCAAGTTCAACCAAACATGATAGTCCTCTCATCATTTACTCCCATCAAAATATAATTCTTTTTTGAATATGTTCCTGTTCTGAGTACAAAAAGCCTTTTACCTCTGTAGAATATTATCAACGTTATCAGCAAGTATCACGTTAAGATTAGTCAGTTGTCTTAAATTGTTATCTTTGACAATAGATGTCTGCCACTCCTGCTGACCTCGAAAAGATGGGGAACCTGCCTGTGAGTCCTCGTTTGATCCTGCTTGGTAAGTATATCATATTAGACATGTCTGCAATTTATTTTACAAAAAAAGTTTTACTATTATGAAAGGATTCACATTTAAGTGCTTCATTCTAGAGTTTACTGTCTTTGAATCATGTTTTATTACACTGTGCTGGTTTGAATTTGAATCTTTACAAAAAAATCACTACACTTTATTGTATTGTACACTTTTTTTCCCTCTCGGAGGCTGGCTTAGCATTAAAGGAGAACTCCGGCGCAAAATCAAAAAAAAAAAAAAAATCCCAGAGAACATTCGACTTGGTACCAATGTGTTACTACACCCGAGGTTAATCTTGCACCGGAGTTCTCCTTTAAGTTAAAAACAGACTAAAACAACCTTTCTTTTTCCTTTTTTTATTTTTATAGAGATATTGTAGGTTTTGTTAAATTGTAAGACATGACATTGTGTGCATTTTTTCAGGTTATAAAATAATGTACTAATTTCTAACTACCTTTTCTACACCAAACTCTCCAGAGATCATAGAATAACCATTAATTTATCCATTCCTTTATGATCCAGGTGTTAATCCGGGCCAATGGATGAAACAATGGATGATCAGCCTCGAAGGCCGAATAATCTGCGAGGGTGTGCAGCCAACCTTTATCTCTGGACTTGCTGCATTGTTCTCTTCGTATTACATTTTTAATTTGCAGTACCAAGAGGAAGCAGCATCCACACTAGAATTCCTTCAAAGGTAACAAGTTTGGACTTATTTTATTTATTTCTAATTAATATGTTAGTATATGGTGACAATAGAATCCTCAAGCCATCCTTACTTTCTTCTTTGAGCCGAACACAGTCGGAGTTATAAAGAGAAAATAATATTCTGGCTTCCTAGCTTTGCAATGGCATTGAATAGATCCCGAGTTTTTGAAGCTCCAAAAACCGCATCCATCCATCATAAAATCCATACGACTCCAGGGGGTTAATGAAGTGAAGCGATGGTTTTTTGTAAGAAAAATATCCATGTTTATAACTTTTATCAGCTATAATCACTGGCTTCCAGAAACAGCCGTACGCGAGTTCCAGATAGAGTCGAGTTCCGGCAGAAGAATGACCTTTGACCCGACATATGAAATCTTATATCAAAGTCCTATTCTTTCAAAACGTCTTAAGCCCTATTCGGACGGGACTAGCTTCACAGGGGGACGTTAGAGAAATTTATGCTTGACAGATGTACTTTGAGATTTGAATCCTGTCCGAATCTGCCATGTCTGTCTTTTTCTCACACGACCTCTGTAAAAATTCCAGAGCAAATGACCTACTGTTTTTCATCAAACTCGAGGGTCCTCAGATTAATCTAATCCTGTCCGAATGCGAATGTCTGTGATTGCCAAAAAAGTTTTTTTCCAAAACGCTTTTTCTTGTGTGTTTTAGTCAACGTGAACTACCATAAAATCTCTCGCCGGTATTCAAGTTTCTGCTTTTTGCGCACCGATAATGGATGTAGATGTGACTCATTCGTCAGTTCAAACCTAAGCTTTCGCTACGTCTTCGCCATACGTCCTACGTCATGCGTCAGGTCAGAGGTGACCCTTCCGCCAGAACTCAACTCAATTATGAACACGCATATGGTCATGCCATGATTATATTTTATAAATTTATAAAATAAAGATATCTTTCTTAAAAAAAGGCATGGCTTTCCTTATTAGACATTTATTAACCCCACTGGATACATATCGATTACTTTTATGCGTTATTGATGCGTTTATTGGAGCTTCAAAAACTTTACAAAGCTGGGAAGGATGTTATGCATTATGGCTGGAAGAAGAAAGCCATATACACTTATGGTTTGAGGGTGAGTAAATTATGGGATAAATTATTGTTTGGGATTAACTATTCCTTTTAAATCATTGTTCACTGAAGATATTATCCTCTTATTTTTCAGCAACATTGCAACATTTTTGCAATTTGATGGGTGCTTAATTGTATGCACTGAATAGTACTTGACTAGTATTTTTTTATTTGCCTATTTTAGTTTACAATAATTGAGCAGAATTTATCTGGTGTTGTATCAGAATAATAAAAAAAAAATACTAACTTGTCTTTATTCCTTTTTTGTAATCCATGACAAAAATAATGTGCAGGGTTATAATAGCATTTAGAATTGAAATTATTGGGGTTTCATTGTAAAAACTAATACTGTAAAAAAACAGTTAACTACTGGCAGCTGTGGTTGCCATTATCATACTGTAAAAATACGGTGTGTTACTGTTTTTGAAATTAACAGCTAAATACTGTTTTGACAACTACAGCATATAGCTGTTAAATACCAGGCTGTAAAATTACAGTTTTATACTGTAGTTGTCAAAACGGTATTTAGCTGTTAATTTCAAAAACAGTAACACACCGTATTTTAACAGTATGATAATGGCAACCACAGCTGCCAGTATTTTACTGTTTTTTTACAGGATTATTTTTTACAGTGTATTGGCTTTGTTCTACACTCACATTATCAATGTAAAGCATCAGCCTTATAGACTATCAGCAGTTAGGTTCACATTAAACGACACAGACTGTACTATGGACTATTTAAAATGAGCAGCTTAACTTTTTATGTTTCTTTGACTGTATTTTATTTTGATAATGAAGAGGCTGCAATTTCAAATTAGCAATATTAGCAAAACTATAAAACAGAAGAAGAAAAAAAAACCGTTTAAATTCAATATGGCATCTAACCTGATCCAGGTTTATGGAGGAGCAACTCAGATATTCTGCCAATTTTTGTGTTTCACAGAAGAAAGTGAGTTTTGCAGGTTGACAGAATGATAGGGCTGTACAATTAATTAAATGCGATTGTAATGCACATCTTGTCAGGAAAGCAAGTTATATAATCAGCAGTAAATCTCAGATGGAAAGTGCTTGCAGATGGAGCAGCATTTACTACACAGAACCGTAGTTCACTGACAAGCTACGCCATATCACATTCATTATTGCAGACAATTAAATTGCGCGATTGTGAAAACGAAGTAATTGTTCTGCGATAGTGACAGCTGTTTGCCTAGCTTCTCAGTGAACTATGGCTCTGTATAGTAAATGCTGCTCCATCTGAAAACGTGAAAAACAGAAAATACTCCAAACTCACTTCATAATGTCAGACGAGTGTTTGAAATAAATCCTTTTGTGAGATTATGTGGCTTCTTACACAGAATAAAGCGCAGAATAAAGCTCATTTATTTCATAGTGATAAAGACTATATTAATTAGCATTGCATTATTATATACTTTATTACAATGAAAATGATAATGATAATTATAAGAATAAATCATATTGTTGTAGTCCTGCGTTTATTAGTCATTTTTTGTATTA
Organism: Carassius gibelio; assembly: GCF_023724105.1. Classification (NCBI taxonomy): domain Eukaryota; kingdom Metazoa; phylum Chordata; class Actinopteri; order Cypriniformes; family Cyprinidae; genus Carassius; species Carassius gibelio. Next base: position 15,799,982 of record NC_068403.1, on the reverse strand, counting down.
TTATTATTTTTTCCTCACTCAGTTTTGTCTATGCTTTAGTTTTTGATTTGTTTATCTGATGCCATCATCATGGAATGTAAATTATTTCTCACAGAAGGCACACAAGCCGAATAAAGCAACATCTCACTCTCACCCCAATCTCCACCCTCTGGCCTAGCAGTCCATGTCATTAATAATGGGAATGATTATATATCTCCCGGGGGGTCTTAGCCCACACGCACACACACATATGCAGACGTGCAGACCCCCCTGTGTGCTCTTTAACGAGCACCTCACTCTCTCTGCCTCATCAAACCCCCATTAGTTGGCCCCTGGCCACAACACATGCAAGGCAGGATTAAAAAATAAATAAATAAATAAATAAAATAAATAAAGGAAAGAGAATGAACATTTCTCACTTGCGATAAAATGAACCTTCAAATTTTCTCACTATTTATAGGTGTTACATTCTCAACGAACAGAGTTGCCTGTGATTAAACACGCAAACAATCTAACAAATATATTTGCTTCAAAAAGTTGAAATGTGACATTTGGTTGAGAAGCTTCAGCCTGTAACCCTATAGATCACAAAATAAGTCTTTACATTGTGAAGTGCTGTTAATGAGATGATGTCACAGTAAATGATTCGCTCATTTCACAAGCTATCCAACTAAAAAAAGTGTTTATTTCAGCTGGTAGATTTTTCAAGTTAATCTTATTTCCTTCTGGAAAAGAGGAATGAATGTATTTTTAATGGGATTTTATGCATGACCCTCAATATTTCAATTATTGTACTGTTTGTGTGTATATAGTATAAATAATTATTGAACACATCACCATTTTCCCCTGTAAATATATTTCTAAAGGTGCTGTTGACATGAAACTTTCACCAGATGTCGGTAAGAGCAAGTAATCCATACAAACAAAGAAAACAATACAAATAAGTTCAGAGATTAAGTACTGTCTAATAAAATGGAATGAACCGGGGAAAAACTTACTGAAATGTATTTCATACTTTGTACAAAAGCCTTTGTTGGTAATGACAGCTTCAAGACACCTCCTGTATGGAGAAACTTGTCGTATGCATTGCTCAGGTGTGATTTTGGCCCATTCTTCTTTAAATCTTGAAGGTTGAAGGTTCCATGGGCCTCTTCTATGACCCTAATCTTTAGTTCTTTCCATAGATTTTTTTTTTGTTGGATTCAATTCAGGTAATTGGCTGGGCCATTCTAGCAGCTTTACCTTTTTTCTCTGTAACCAAAAGAAAGTTTCCTTGGCTGTGTGTTTGGGATCGTTGTCTCACTGAAATGTCCACCATTATTTCATTTTCATCATCCTGGTAGATAGCAGCAGATTTTTATCAAGAATGTCTCTGTACATTTCTCCATTCATCCTTCCTTCAATTATATGAATTTTGCCAGTGCTACACCATGATGTTTTTTTGTGTGATGTGCAGTGTCATTTGACCTCCAGACATGGTGTGTATTATGGCATCCAAGGAATACAATTTTTGTCTCATCTTACCAGTATTCCTTACTTATTTTACTTATTTTTTAATTTGAAACAATTATACATGCTAATTCCAGGTCTTTCTGAAGCTCTCCACAAGTGAGCCTTGGCTCTTGGACAACTCTTCTGATAATTCTTTTCACTCCTCTGTCAGAAATCTTGCGAGGAGCACCTGGTCGTGGCCTGTTTATGGTGAAACTATGTTCTTTCCTCATCTGATCTAGAGAAAGCTCTTTGCTTTTACCCATCATTAAATGTTTCTTATGTGACATGCTGGTCATGAGAAACCTTTTTATAGGCCATCAGTTGGGACTGAACTAACCAATATTAATTTCCACTGACAAGGGGCAGGATTGTTTCCTAATTACTGATACTGTAGATTGTAGCTGGTGTCTTGACTTTCCATGTTTTTTGCACCTCACTTTCTTCAAGTGTTCAATACTTTTTCCTTGTGTCATTCTACTCTAACTTAATTATAAACTTATTTGTTTTGTTTTGAATGTATGGATTACTTGGGCTTTACCGACATCTGGTGAAAAATGCATGCCAACAGTACCTTTAGAAATATATTTACTGAGAAAAAGGATGATGTGTTCAATACTTATTTTACCTGGTGTACATACATATATATATATACATATATATATATATATATATATATATATATATATATATATATATATATATATATATATATATATATATATATATATATATATATATATATATATATATATAATTATGTCTCATACATGGTCTAAGTGCTAGAGAGGTGATATTCCCTCAAATTCAGAAGCATGATTTGCAAATTTACACTACACTGTCACTGTTTGAATTATATGTAATCATGTAATCTATTAAAAATATTACTTGATAGACAGATATACAGATAGACAGACAGACAGACAGACAGACAGATTAAGAGCAGATCAGAGTAATAAACAGGAAAATAACAGTTAATGCTACAAGATTCATCCATTGAAAAATAATAATTTAAAATATAAAGAAGCTCTACAGAAGACACTAGTGTCATTATTCAGCTCAATTCAGTTCGATGTTGATTCAATTCATTTCAGTGATAGTGTCAAGTTTCATCAATTATGAAATGACTTCTACAGCAGCTCTACAGAAGACAATAGTGTCATTATCTAGCTTAATTCAACTCAAGATTTTGTGTTCTCATTCAATAGTGAGAAGAGTAAGATTAATAATTTTTCTGAATATTACTTTCAGTAGTCTAATGGTGTATAAAGCACAGCTTGCACACACACACACACACACACACACACACACAATTACTTTCAAACCAAGCAGATTCCTATTAATCAATGCAGCAAATAATTTGCAAAAATCTGGAAACAACGTTAAATATCAACTTAAATGGGTCAGAAGAAAAATTGACTTTTACATGGATGTTTGAACATAAATGTTGGCAATGAGTACACCACCACCCTATAATGACAGAAATCCACCCATTTTTTTTTTTTCTTAAATCACAAAAAATAAACACCCCTTTCTCAGATCAAGCCATTCTCAGGTTCTGGCCTGATGTACGTGACACAGGTTAAGGCCCCTCCCATGACTGTTGATTGACACTGGCGTTTTATCACAGAACCACCCAGAGTAAGCTGTCAACAGTCCGCCATTGTTTCGATGTTGGAGCAAGAATAGACAAGAATGTATCCTAAGCTACTTTGGTGTTTTGTTGTTGGATGTAATAATGAACATAGCAGTCGTCATTTACTCCTGACATCTAACCCGCACAAGACACAGTGGCTTACGTTTGTTTTTGAAGGGAATGTACCCCCCGATCTACCTGTATGTGTCTACGTTTGCTCAATGGGGTATGCAACACGTACACTAAACAGCAACTAGAAGAAAAGTTTTTGTGTTGTGTACCCCCTTAAAGTTGTGACTTATTGACAAGAATGCAGGTGGTTCTAGGATGAAAAATATCTATCAAAATGACGTATACAATATAACATAAAATTTGACATTTTAATAAAAAACATATTTGACAGTATAATTAATGGTTTTATTTAATGTATTAATTAAACACACACAGACACACACACACACACACATAAGTTACTATATACAGGTATTTTTACAGTCATAACCTCATGACCCACAGCAGAATCTGTAAAATAGCTTCGGCACATGCCACAAATAGAAAGAGAACGAAAACAGCCAGACACCAAACAAAACCAGAGCAGAGGAAGAACAGAGCTCAGCGGTGCTTTACATTTCATCTCACTTTTTCCCCTCTATCTTCCTGACCCGGGGCATTGTTGAAAATCACACTTGAAAACGCTGCAGGGTTCTACACCCCTGCACCCAAAGCCACCGGAGGGATTCAGGGAAATGGGAGGCTGGCAAATGTTGCTATAATAAAAAGGGAGACCCACTAATGCATCATATAAATAATATGAATAATGAAATATGATAAAAGCCACAGTCAGAAGAGCGGTACAGCGGTAGTCTCACAGTGCCTACTGCATATTTATTCTGGCCTCATCCTGAGCACACATACAGTGCCCAAGGACTAAAGAGATGTTTCATTTGGATGAACGTTCATCATCTGACACTCACTTTGTCTCTCTTCAGACAGCAATGAGGGTGTGTTTTTTCAAGAGGAAACGGAAAACAGAGAAAAAAAAATAAAAAAAATGAATGTCTAGTTGTTCCCTTCTTCAGCGCCATGACTACTATCCATGATGGATCATGCTTTCCGTCGGCTCCAGTAAGGTAGTTTCTGTATTTTAACACAGTACATTTTAAATCAGCCTAATTGTCATGTACAATATGGAGATTTTATTACACTTTCAACCATTAAATCATATTCCACAAAGCATAAAACAGTTGGGTGGGCCGAATGCTGGAGTCACCATTTAATACACCTGGAAATAACTGTGTGCCTTTTTGCCTCAGGCAATAAACCCTTGTGCAAAACCCCCTGGGGTTGCTTCATTGCTTATATATAGACTTGTACCACATGGGGCTCTATCTCAACCTGCATCTATTTGTACTCTGTGGACATAGGTAGCATATGCCTAAAATAGCCAAACTACAAATGCTATCCATAATGCATTACGTTCCAAGCTTAAAATTGCATGGATTGCCTTGTAAACGGATCCTGTCTGAATATTTTTAGTACTATAATAGTGCATACGTGCTTTTAGATGTTACCTCTGGTGACTCCTATCTGTCTCATTCTGAACTCAACAACTACATCAGACAAGCTATATCCACTCCAGTTTGCCTAACCACAAGTGTTTCCAGCTGGTTTCATCTCATTATCAGCATCTTGTGGGAAGACCTGTATAGCAGTAAGATTCTATACAGCCAATGCTCACCTGCTATCCTGTTAGAAATTAACACATGGTCAAGGCGCAACAGAGGGGCAATATCCAAAGAATAGAGGATAGAAGTATTATGTCGCCACAGATTCAAATTTCTTCGCTGAACGGAATAGCAAAGATTTGATGAAACATTAGTGACTAGGAAACAAAACATCATAAAAATACCATAATCACAGTTCATGGTATTGATTTTAGATGCCAGACTCCTCCACATACGATTATGCCTTCCTTGTGTGGGACCCTCATTTACAATGTGAGATAAATATTAAGTTGTTTTGTTGTTGTTTTTTAATTAAAGACTTAAACCAAAGCAAATGAATATAAAATGATGCAAAAAGTATTTACTTCAGTTGACAGTGATCTTTCTCTCCACACTCATTATTAAAAAAATGCGTAAGAAATAAAAAATATATTTTGATGTTTATTAAATTGAGGTTTTACATTTGTATTGCCCACTCTGACGATTAGGGCTGTCAACATTATGAAATATTTGTGTTTAATCTCATGATTTTTGATCACTCTCCTGACCAGTCAAAAAAACCAAAACGTTAATTTCAAAAGCAAGAAAAGCTTTAAAAATGATTATATTTAATATCTTCAATTCACAAGTTAACTTTGAATGCACTAAAACCAAATTAAGTAAAAAATAAAAAATCTAAGGAGCACCAAACACCCACTGTGTTTAAACACCAAAGGACTGATGTGCTACATCTGAAGTCTTCTGAAGCCTTATGATAACTTTGTGTGCAACGGACTAACATTTTTGTAAATGCACAACTGTTAAAACACATGGAAGAACCACCAATGCAATTCTGCAATCAGTGGTGGTGGAGTTTTTATAAATCAGACATGAGCTTCATCAAACATCTTATATTTCAGTCAGTGTCTCACTCATATAGTGTCAGGAGACTTCAAATATAGAGCTTGAGTTGTACTGGACTACTTTTAAGGTGCTTGAATGCACTTTTTGGAGATTGACAGCCTTTTATTACCATGAACAGTTTCTAGAGAGAAAAAAAAAACAGTATACAAGTTTAGCATGACATGAGGGAGCGTAAATACATTTCATTTTTGAGTGGATTGTTTCTTTAAAAATCAAACTTCAGATAAATGACAGCAAACATCACATCAAAAGCCACGAAACAGCATCTGCGAAGGTGTGAGTTGCTCACAAGCTAGGTAGAAGACAAAAATTCTCCCAATAAGAAGGTCATCCCATAAAACTCCCAAGAAACAAAGCACAGATATACACTGACAGAGCCTGCCTCTCCTATATCAGTCACTGTCAAACCACAGACCACCTAGAATACAACGTGGACTGACAATTGCCCTAAGGAGAGTACATGTGCTTGTTCCTGCATGGTTATCCACGAACACACTGGGAGATGCCAGCTTGAGTCTTCAGTATGCATATGATTTGTGTGAGTGGTAACATGCCAGTAGAGGGCTGTATGTCTCCTGTTACAATATATTGAGTCTAGACTTTCCGACTTACTTTGAACACTTCTCCAATGAAAAAAAAAAAAGAAAAAAAAAGAGAGAAGGAACAGGTCACGACTCTACTTCTTAAGACCCTTCACTCTGCTATAAGTGCATGCAAACAGAAGAAAAATCGCAATTGGTGATCTGTCTTGAAATACAGAGTGAATGCTACGAGGTCGAGTATGAATTAATGGATCTGTTTGTGCTGGTGGTAAGAAAATGACACCCATATGTTGCAGGTGTAGATGTGAGTGCTATGTCTTCTGTTCTATACATGTAATTTGCCGGTGTACATGAGTATGACTGCGTGGATCCTTGTGGATGAATATGAGCAACACGTGCAAGTGTCAGTCTGACAGCGATACGGCTGTGTTAGCATGCTGTGCAGACTGTATGTGTTCATGAGTGGCTGAATGGACCGTCCAAGCAGCTCATCTCCTCTGAGTTTCCAGCTCCTCCATTATCAAATGCAGAAGAAAATTGTCTTATTAATTATTTCACGGTCAATTAATTATTTATGTAAGCTCTTTTAAAAGCTGGAGGAACTGCAGAAATGGCTGTTGATATTGAGCCGAGTAAAAGTGCAGCGGGGAGTACATAAAATAAATAAGAAAAAAATAAAAAATAAAAACAATGGTCGATTTGAGGCCTCAAATAGGATCAAAGTCAATATCTGAGGACTTCAGGAAGCGAGTGCTTACTAAAACTGAGGCAGACTGCTCCCTACACACTCCCTTCACACACATTTTGAACTCGTACTAGGAAACAAAGGACCTTGAACAGCCCATGAATGAAAATCATTTCAAAGCCTCATGAATGTATTAGTACAAATATTGGTAAATTGTTTAAGCATACATTCAGTTCCTATTCATCTATGCTAGTGTTTTCCAACTTTTTTGTTTATATACCATCAAATCCCTATCAATAAGAGTCAAGTGCCCATTCATCAGCACCAAGCCAAAAAACAACAACATATTGTTCAATTAATTTGAATACTGTTAGTGTCTCTCTCCAAACAAATTATTTTTCATTAAATTAAATTGTATTATTATACATATTAACATATTAACTAAATTTAACTAAAATCACTTATATATTGACATATCAATCATTTAAACTATATATATATATATATATATATATATATATATATATATATATATATATATATATATATATATATATATATATATATATATATATAATATGTTATACATCTTTAACTATTATAATACTATATATATATATATATATATATATATATGTGTGTGTGTGTGTGTGTGTGTGTGTGTGTGTGTGTCCTCATTTATAAGTCATTTGGACAAAAGCGTCTACTAAATGACAAAATTTAAATATAATGTAAATGTAAATAATAGAACTTTATTGAAAATTTTAAACAAGCCCCAAATCAAATAAGTAACACAAATAAAAGAAATATCTTCATGTAAACAAAATGAGGCTTTGTCTGTGCTCTTTCCCTTCAAAATGAGAGGCAACCACTGCATTTTAATCATGATCCAAACAAAGATGCTGCATTCATACAACATGAGCCGTTTTTAATTTAAATTAGATTGTATAATTTCGAAATTTGAAGCATAAACAGAATGGTTTGACTTCAGTTTTGTGGAACTATACATAACAAATATCTGCATGAAACAGAAACAGCAGAAGAGCTGAACGAGACGTAGAATTTCTCTCTGGCAGCAGGTGGTGCTTAAAGCGTTTCCTTGGCATCTGCCGTAAACAAAGCAGAGCTGCATTTATGAACTTTAATATGCATATACAGAGGCAAGATGAAAAGAAAAAAATACCATCTAAACTTTTCTAAAGACAGTAAGTTCCCTTCAGACATACATTCATATCAACTCCTATCCCTAATTGAATTGTTTAGCATCTCAACTGATTTGAATCGTCACGTTTGAATCAATTTTCAATCGGTTCATGATTAATAGTTGCGTTCCTATACCTGGATAAAGATGAATGATATTTATGATCAATTGTCATTTAAAATATAAATTTGTTCTACTTAACCGGTTAAGCAACCTAACTCTTGGAACTTACACCAGGTCCTAGACGGGAAGAGCTGATCTAGACTTTCAGCAGTGCTGAAAAACCTTGCAACATCATAATGAGAACAGACGGCTAAACAAGCACAGTCACAATTGTGTGTTGCGAACAGAGTGATGGAGTGCCATGTTTTCACTGTGGGGCTTTTCATCTTTTTTGTTCAAATCAACAGTCCTCTTGACATCACCAGTAAGCAAACACGGTCCAAACAGGAGGCGTCTCAATGTGCTCTCGCCCTATGTCCTGTCCTCTCACCTCCCACTTCATCTCAACTTCCTACCTGTTGTCAGCAGTGATTTATCAAGCAAGTGGAGGGCTATTATGGACTGACCCCCACTGGCCCCCTCCTCAATGTTAAATGGCAGACTCTAGCCCACCGCATGCATTGATTGGTCCTGACAGACGCAGAGGGCTCTTTGCCAGCCCCATCCCCTTCAAGTCCCTGGGCAGGTGTGTGGCATTGTCTGTCATTTTCTCTAGCCCTCATTTCCAGTCTATTGCCAGGAGCATGAGTAAACTCTGCCAACATCAGGGTCTGAAACCACTGGCTATTTCAGAGATCAGAAGTGTTTTATCTTCAGTTCAGCTGGAACATTTTCATTTGTTTGTTCAAGCTTTCTAACCAGGCTGAGATGTCAACACTGACTCAAACAAATGTTGTGCTTGGGACAGGGCTACATTTTGGAGTTGTTGTAAAGAAACTGCTGTATTTTCATTTGATTGTATTTTAAATTATTGATTTTATTGTTAAAGTTTAATAAAGCCAATTGATTTCTACAGTTTTTGAAGACAAATTTGTACTAATCATAAAACAGACTATATAAAAAAAAAAAAAAAAAAAAAAAACAAGTAAAAGCAACAAAAGATCAAAAAAATCCATCCAAGTTGTCCTATGACAAGAACGCATTTAGTTTTTAGGTTTTAGTACAACTTTGATGAAAAGTTTTGATCCACTTCAAATGTTGACAAGTGTAGAAAATCTAAAACTGAATTTTGGGGGGGGGGGGGGGGCAACAAACCAACAAAAAAAAATTGTTAGGGAACTATTATTGTTAAAATAATGTTTCATTAATTCAATTTGATAAGACATGCTTAATTTAATCAAAACAATCAAATTAAATTCAGAATTTGGGTAAAATAAAACAGATTTCAAAAGACCCTTTATAGTCCAATGGCCAGGGTCCAGTCATGCCTCTAACTTTCACCTGGTGAAATTGAAGCTTTGACTGAAAGCTTTGTTTTCATCACTGTACAAAGGCATGAGCAATACAATTTAAACTATGCTCTATTTCAAGTACCATAACAAAGAACTTCTGTATCCAGGTCAGGTTTCTGCACTATGAGATGAGAAATATTCAGGAAGACACCAGATCAGAATCATTTGACCCTGACATCAGACCGGCCTTAATCTTCATGCAGAATACCAAAATTAGATGAAAAATGCATCATAAATCAATGTGCCTCTAAGATCTGGCACTAAATTTTCACACTGATTATAAGGAAAGTCTGTGGAATAAATTTAAATATAGAAAATGTTTTACTCTAGCTGCAAGCCATATTAAATTAACTTTACTGAACATTTTAGATATCATAAAATGCTTATCTTTATGTTTTAAACAAATATTAAAATATTACATATCATATATTATTTATAAATATAATTCTTAATTTATAAATATTAATTATAAAAAATAAATGTTTGTGTGTGCTGAATGAAGAACATCGTAATTCTGGGGAAGTCTGCTCAGTTTTTCTGTAAAAATCCAGGAAAAAATTATGAGCAGGCCTATGAGTACAGGTTATAGTGCAAAATATCCATCCTCTCCGCTTCTTCTTGCATCAGTGCTGCTTGAAGGGCAAATAAAATTTCTCTGCTCATCTTGTCAAATCTCAGGAAGTGGAGTCCTCTCTATTCATGTCAGCAGACACGAGAGATCTGAATTTGAATGTGCACATCAAACATGCCCAGGAGAGCCATACGGTGCCACTCATTTCAGCTTCACTCACAACCCTCTATATTGCGAGTAAATCACTCACATATCCGACTAAATCTTCACTCTGGGCGACTAAATGATGTCTAATAATAGCTAATAGCTAATACATTTTTTAGATTTTACTCGCCTTTTAATAATGAATGTTTAGCACAGATATATTTTCACTCGGTCTTACACTGTCTGACTGAGTGCAGAGTTTCACTTTCCATCAACCGATCTGTGCTATTTTTCAGTTTGGCGAGTAAACGAAAAAATGTACTAGCCAATGGTGATTCAACTGCCAAGGTGTCCATAGAGGGTTGCTCACACAAATTCAGTAAGAAATGTCAGTTTTATCCCTTCTAGAGCCAAGGATAAGTCTTCTATCCCAAACGCACTGCAGTATGTGCATTGTGTGCAGTCAATCTATGACTAGTGACACTACAAACTAAAGATGAGTGGTCAACCAATATATAAGCCAACTTTTTTTTAATGATTAACACTGGACCATTAGATTTTTTTTTTTATGTTTGTAAACAGTTCTGATTATGTAGATTTTTGTTTCCACAATCGTCGTTTCTATGGTTGTGTACGTATGTGTTGGGTGGTGAGGTCTCATTCGGGGTATGGGAGTAGGCGTTTAAGAGCTTTCAAATATCAATATCGTTTGCCAAAAATCTCTTAGTGCACCTTTAATTATTTATGTTCATGTTGTTCCAAACCCATAAGACCTTCGTTCATCTTTAGAAAACAAATTAAGATATTTCTGATGCAATCCGAGAGCTCTCTGACCCTTCATAGACAGCAATACAACTGTATTGTTCCCAGGTCAAGAAACGTAGCAAGGCTTATTATAAAGTTTTTTTTTTCTGCTTAGAATAATGTGCCCTGATGAATCATGTACAATATGACCAGGATTGCTTGTTAAGAAATAAGGTAAGGTCAATTTAGACTTCACGTTGAAACTGGAGCTCTATCTAACTTATATAACAGGACAGCCAACCTCCCTCTCACTGGTTCACATGACTGGCACTGTACGGCCTGCTGCAGGGCACCCATCTCTGGTCTGTCTTTAAAATGATCGCATTAGCCAGTTCACCACGCAATTTTCAGCCATGTGCCTCAGTGATACAGGACACAAAAAGCTCTGCCCATGTTCCCGTTCCAGATATTTCATGTTTGCTTCACTGCCTTTCATCTCTTTCACATGTAGAACTCATTTCCACCGAGTTTGAGGCCGGTCCAGGGGCGTCTGCCTGGGAAGTGCCAGACAGGGATGAACTAAAACCACAGGAGGCTAAGCCAAGCTAAATGTAGTGTGGCAGAGAGCCCTCTCCTCAGCTTAGATAGCCTGCTCCATTAACAACACATGAGAGAACTGTAAAAGCCCCTTGCGCTCACTGTCTCTTGCCACGGACTGCGGAAAGCTCTCGGATGTGTGTTGCCAGGAAACCACATCTTACAGACAGCAAGGCACCCAGCTGGGGAATGGGCACACATAGCTGAAACACATCTGGATGCACCTGACAGGCAGCGGCAGAGCTGGGGACAGCTAGTCCACACCCACTGGGAGGTGTGTGTTGTGTTGTTTTCGCACGCAGATGAACCATGCATGGGTGAGTGAAGGCACTAACACAGGTACGACACGAATAAAGTGAAAATAAAGAAAAACTACATTGTTGTCATTATTTAGGATACATTCCTTTGTGCCATTTAAACACACATACTTACTAAATTACGGTTGCAGTTGCACTTAAAAAAGGACAAAAAAGTCCACAGGTCAATGAAGTGACATTCATTATTGTCCAATCTATTAATTTATTCAAAAACACATTAGTATTAAATATATAATGACTTGAATACACCTCTTCCACTTCCACTTCCCTTTTTTTTATGGGGTGGGGGGGGGGTGATGCAGTGATTGTATTAAGCATTTGTTAATTAATAACATTTGTTTAAATATATTTTATTTCAAAAATGCTTATTGTATACGCTTATTCAAGTTGTGAATAAAATATATGACTTATGACTACACCACATATATTACTAAATCTTCCAACTATATTGCAAGTCTTAAGAAGCAATACGATTTATTCTTTTGAACTGAACTGAGTTATTATTTTCAGATTCATATAATTTTCACCTTTACTGCAGCTCTCAAATCAAATATGATACTCATTGCGTGGTTTGAATGTCAGCAACATCAAAACGTCATTGGTGATTCATTCAATCAATTTATCCCACAAAGCTAATATACGGCATCTGAAGACTTGGAACTTAAAGCATGAGTCATATGGACAATGTTTATGGTATATTAAAGGGTTTTATGCTGTCTTTTACTATAAACTATATATATATATATATATATATATATATATATATATATATATATATATATATATATATATATATATATAAATATATAAATATATGATCAGGGGCCCGTTTCAATAAGGAGGTTCAACCAACAAGTTTTTGGGGTTCAGAACAGCTGAATTGTGCAAGTTCAGTAAACTCTGTGTAGGTTGACTCTGACTTTAGCGCATGCACCATGGCCATGATCAAAGCCATGATCAATGGAACTCTGTTATTACAATTCCCCATGGCAACAGCTCATACCAAAAACATGTCTGCATACTTCAGACTCAGTACAAGTTTAATTCTTATCACTGTTAGAATATCACAGGTGAAAACTGGCAGAACAGTAGCAAAAAAAAATTATGAAAAAAAAAAAAATACTAATAATAAATAAAATGCATTTTTCTTATTTTACAAATGATCTGCCAATAGGATTAAGAAAATTATACATAAAATAAAATAATATATCCTAAAATAAAATAACAATGGAGTGTCACACAATGGAGTGTCTCATGTGACACTTCAAATAATCTTGTTTTTTCCATTTGCATTAAGATTATTTTTAATACCACACTGGCATATAATTTTAAACAAGACTAAATATCTTATATACATTTCTTATATAGAAAATCCATCTTGATTTTCATCTATATAAATCTATATATCTATATTTATTTTTTCCTTTTTTTTTTCCTTTTTTTTTTTTTTTTTACTTGAAATAAGAAAAAAAAATGCCTAAGAAAAGCATTTTAGCAGCGTGCATGAATTACTGATGCATGAAAATGAAAAGGTGGGAGGAGCCAAAAAAAAACTTCTTTTACCGAAGAAAACCTGCTCCAGATCAGGTTAGGTTCAGACAGTAAGTTACCACGGTAACTGACTCTGAGTATAAGTTACCTCTCATTCAGAAACGGCCTCGACTTATAAGTTTCCTTAATTTCAGGGTTAACATACTCAGAGTTTTCATTTAACCTCATTTCTGAAATGGGCCCAGATCATTTAACATTGTTTTGTCCCCTAGCACAAAGATTTGTGAGTAAATGACAGAACTTAGATTTTTAGTTAATAGATACCCAACTGTAAGATTCTGAACTATACTAAATGTTTCTTTATGTCTTTAATTCAAAATGAATGTAGGCATCATTCTTCTCTTCATACATGTTAATCTAGTTCATAGTCTTTGCTGAGAATACATACAGTTTAAAAATACCTTGACTGACAACTAGCAAGGGCTCAAGAGATGATGAATCCCCTGTATCACACACTATAGTTATGTAGCTTTTAGCAGTTCTAAGTGAGAAGGACTTCATGTTGGTCACATGCCCCGTGGGGTCCTGATACCAGAGAATAACACAAATTAACACGCTGAAATCCCATTTTGTGCAGGAAATGAAAAGAGCTACGGCCCATATTCTCTCAAGTGGACTGTGTATACTCTAATGCCTCACTCTTTCACTATCTGCTTTTCAAGGTACGTCCTTGGCATTGAGCTCTGTTAGCGTGGTGGGATTTCAACTTGAGACTATGCTCTTGATTAGCAACATCCTTCTTGGCTCTCAAAACTTCATAAGCATTTCATCGCAGAGGAGTCTGGGGGACAAAAAGGTTTGTTAAGGGAAACAAATGGCAGCATGTGTATTCAAAGTGTGCATTGTTCATTCAGGCAGCAGTCCAGGGATGCGCTATGCTAGCCGTCCTTCAGAATTCAGCATTAGCTTTAGGGGTCCAACAGGGACAAGCTGCTTAACAACTAGAATTGTTGCCGTTAGCAAGAGCTGGCAAACACCAGTCAGTGATTATGCAGATCACATAAAAAAAAGCCAACACAATATTTTTGGTTACTTAAAACTGTATTAGGCTACTTGCACAAGGACACCGAAATGAAAGAATAGAGATATATTTTTGTTGACAAGAATAAATAAGTTTCAAGGATTGTCCATGTCCGGATGTAATGACATGACTAGATCCACATGGAGCATGTAAAGTGAAGCTCTGCAGATTCCCTCAGAACTGAAATATTCAACACACACACACACACACACACACACACACACACACACACTAACCCTTGAGTTCATTATATTATTAGGAAATTTAAGCTGAGCTTGTCTAATATACATATTTTACATACATACCCATTTTTTTCAAAAATTCTGCAGATTTTACAATAAAATCAAATGCAAAAAGAGCTTAAAGTCTATAGATGAACCTGGCCATGAATACATATAAAGTAAACTATACATTTATATAAACATAGAACAGTACACTATTTGTGACATGTACATCAGTAATACCTCAGTAATCTTTGAAGGATCATGTAAATAATGAGTTTAGTACCATGACATTACCATACCATTACCCCAGTACTGATATGTATTTATTTGCCTTGGATTAAACAACTGCTAAATACAAAAATGTAATGTAAATGGGAGACTATGGCTTAAAATGTGATCTTTCTTGGATCTTTCTTTTTCATTAAGTTAAATAAACCTAAAGTAAAACGGAAGAACTAAATGAAAAAAAAAAAATATTAATAATAATAAATGAACATTTGAACTAAAATGTATTAAAATCACTCAAACTAAAACTTTAAAATAAATTATGCTTAAAAATAATAAAGATTCAAGCACATAAAGTTAATAATAATAAGGCTTAACACTGGACCAACCCAACATATTAATTGAACAGTCATTACGCAAGTGAAGACGTGGTATTATTATACATGCATATACCAAGTCTCAACTACAAGGTTGTGAGTGATAAAACCACCAGCACTGATTGATATAAAGCTGGAAGTGCTGTCAAGTCTTTACTCCAAACTCTCCGCTGATGAGTCTCGCTTCTTCTCGCCCGGCTGATGACTCACTCACACCCCATCCTGTACCGATCCATCTGTTTATACTTCATGACTACATCCCTGCGTTCCACCAAACGCCAGAGCAGAACGCTCTGCTGAACCCGGCAGGAGTTGTTCACTTCTGCTCACATTTGGTTCAAGCTATAATGTGTAGCAAACAGCAAGTTAACCTTATGAGTGTTTTTGTGAGTGTTTTTAAAGGGCTGCTCCTGCAGTGCCAATGGTCAAAATAACAGTGGCCCATAAAGTTTCCCAGTGATTTAATTGACATAAATGAAATGTGCAAATCTCATAATGTTTCGGCGAGCTGACGAGGCGAGTTTGGGCATCCAAAATAAATCTGCAGTCTGGAGCTCACCAGAACACCAGCATTGAAAAGAAACTGCTTAAACATCATTCAGCATGTTGCTTTTCTATGAAACAGACCTGATTTCATCTGAACTAGGTGTGGGATAAGAAGCAAACACAAGTAAATTGCTTTCTTACCTGTTTTCAGATGTTGGTGGCACAGCAACATCAACCCGAGAAAGCAAGAAAAAGAAAAAGAAGAGGCAGCTGTTAGAATATAAACTTAAAAAGAATCCACAATAAACCATCAGAAACAAGTACACGAGTCATTCTAGAAAAGAAGTGCCATGTCATCCTCAGGTACTCAGGTACTCTGATTGGGTGTTCTGTTACCATCATATAATGTATGATAGTAACTTTTATAGTAATAACATACTCCATTAAAACAATACTCATCATAATTACAATGCTATAATTTCTTCAATAATTAATCTCTAAGGAAATTTTTGTATACCCTTTTATCTTATGTACCAACAACCTTATAACCTTTCTTAAGTGCTATTTTTTTCTACCCAGCACAAGTTTTGAAACAATATTATAAAATATAATTACATTTTAAAATAACTGCTTTACTTTTAATGTTTTAAAATAAAATTTTAGCAGCCATTACTCCAGTTTTCAGTGTCACATGATCTTTCAGAAATCACTATAATATGCTGATTTAGTGTTCAAGAAACATTATTATCATTGCCAAAAATGGTTATTGTTCTTTTAATGATTTGTATTTTTAGATTTTTTTGGAAACACTGATACATTTGTTGCAGGGATCTTTGATGAACAGAAAGCTCAAAAGAAAACTCACTTTTCGATCAGTTAATGCATTCTATAAAATGTATATTTAATATATAAACAGTAATATACTTTTATTTAAATAAATTCATTTTGCTTGTTGCGCAATGCATTAAATTACTTAGCACTTAAACATACTTGAAAGATGTAATATTTAAAAATATTTGAATGCACTCTAAAAATCCCCTTATAACCCATTTTACAGAAAGAGCTTCATATTGTAGACAAACTGTTTATTTCTTAAGTGTAAAGTCAGACGATTCAGACCTCTTTTGGATTAAGATTTCCTGGCTATTTTGAAGTTTTCTCAGATGATCAACAATCTGCAGTACAGAGCAGTTTGGTTTTCTATTAACTAACAAAATGATGGCAAATTAACCTTGATGACAGCACACTTGGGTCAGTTGATAGTAGCTTTTTTAAGTTTTAAAAGAACTAATCTTTGAAGCTACCACTTTGTAGAGAAACATCAAAAGGAACTGTTGAGAATGAGATAAGGGCTGATTTAACTGGAAGACGCCACTTCAAACAACAGCACAATTACAAAGTATGTTCTTGAAAGTCCTTCAGTGACAAGGTGTGTTTTCTTCAAGACAGCATATGTTGATTGACTAAGTAAAAGGGAATTGTGTCTTTGCAGGTGTTTCAAAATGCCAGACCAACCAAAAGCACTGCAGTCAGTCTTTGAACAGATTTAAAAATGGCTTAAACCAGGTGGTCCCAGCTTCCAAGCTAGGTTTGACTGGTCAGTCTGCTGCCCAAAACCCTCCAAAACCACCAAACCAGATCTGTTTGGACAAGCTAACCAGTTCAGGATGGGTTCAGGTGTTTTTAAGCAGGGAATTCATATTCTATTAATGTTTTTGCAGGCCAACTGCTTACACTGCAGTAACAACAGTTAGGTCAGAGACAGCACCTTGTTTGTGCATGATGCACTCCAGAATTCACCTATTATTAAAATACCATTTTGAAGAAAATGCCACAGTCTGATGATTTTCCCATTTGGAGGAGCGAATAAAACCTAGATTATTTCCATAATTTGCAATATACAAAGGAATGCTGCATGAAATTAATGTCTGTGCAGATTTCTTCTACAGTAGAGGAAAGAAACATATACACTTTCTTTCTCTGTGATATACAGGAAAGCCACTTCATTTAATCTAGATTAAAATCTGAAATGGAAATTTTTATATGGTCATACTGTCATTAGGGTTAATGCTTCACTATACTCTATACAATCAAAAACCTCATCAAGGCTGTGTGAATAATGACAATCTGCAATAAATTGTTGGTACTAATAGTGGATACTCAATCAACGCTATTGCTTGTCTAAAAAGGTGAGGGCGGTAAATTTTCATGGGAGGATATGCATGTTACTTTCATTGACATTTATTTAATTATGCTGGATAACTGAAGGCTGAATCCCATTCAAATAAGTAGAATATGTTAACTAATCAGTGTGCGTGCTCAGATTATGAATGCCTGGAAAGTGGCATGAGCCTTCAGCCTTAAAAAGCCATTGTAATTGTCTTTCTCTCTGAATAGAACAGTATGAAGTTGGAAAACGCACACTGGTCTCAAAGAAACAAGCAACTTCAATCTTAATCTTCTTCTCTAGTGCATCAATGCCCAATACTGTTACAGCAACACTTCTTCTGCAGCATGATGTCTGTAAGCAGTGCTTTTAGAAACTGTCAGATGAATCATATCTTAAACTGCATTTGACCCACTGTCTCTCACCTCCATTAAAGAAGATGGTCAAATCAAGCAGCTATCTTAGAGTGCAAGATAAGCTTTGAGGAATCAGTATGCTTGAGGGTAATCACAGAGACACAAGGTCTTACCATGTTAAATGACATACGCTCAGCACACTATTGTGTGTGTGTGTGTGCTCTTGTTTTTGTGAAATATCAGGACACAACTCTGAATAATTACATGGGTATGACACAGGTATTACAAGGAGATGGTGATTTATGAGGACATAACCCATGTCCACATTTTCCAAAACATTTATAAATCATACAGAATGAGTTTTTTTGAGAAAGTAAAAATGCACAAAGTTTCCTGTGAGGGTTAGGGTTAGGTGTAGGGTTGGTGTAGGGTCATAGAATATACAGTTTGTACAGTATAAAAACCATTACGCCTATGGGATTTCCCCACTTTTCACAAAAACAAACATGTGTGTGTATTTTTCACATTACTTTTTAATATTAATTTATGAAAATTTACCTTTGCCATCTCTGGAATAAATTACATATTAACATATATTAAGAACTGAAAACAGTTATTTAAAATTGCAACAATATTTGACAATATTAACATATTTAAATAATAAATGCAAATAAATAATAAATCGTCCCCTTGGAATTATAAGGTTCTATCTGCATTCCAATTAGTTTTGAGATTTTGAGCTTCAAAGTTTTTGCATTCCATTCAACTGTATCGAAACAACTTTGTTGTTTATTTAAATAAAAAGTCCCAAAATGTACAGAACATTAAAAAAATCTAGCACATAATATAAATACATTGTCACTGAATAAGAATATGTGAATAACTAAATTTTCCTATACCTAGAACCTTATAATTCTAAGGGGACGAAATGATAACATTCAAATAAATGCAGCCTGAGTGAGCATTCTTCAGACTTCTTTCAAATGCCTCGAAAAATCTTAACAACCCCATTTAAAAAAAAAAAATGTTGTGCATAAAATCAGTTGTAACTGTATTGGCTAATTATCTATTGGCCATTTCTCATCATAAATGTAAGTTTGATCTCCAGTGATTGGTGTAGCATTTGTTCTGTTTGCTCAGTACAGAACCATTAATGTTTTTTTTTGTTGTTGTTTTTTTTTTGTGGACTTCTTGAATATCTGTTAGGAATCACAATCTCAAACTCAAAGACCAATGTTTATCTCTGGACTGACTGTATGTTCTAGGATTTAGAAGGTCTATGGATAAGTGCTTGGGAACAGTTTTTTTTTTTTTTAGTTTTTTTACAGTGTAGGGCAAAAAGGCACTTTGACTTTTTCAAAATAATTTCAGAAGCTAGTATAGTCTAGTATACAGTAGGTAGACAACAAAAATGCCTATTACCACCACGTGTACTGCTGCTGCAGGGCCACGGCGTTAGCTGCAAGCAGTGTTAATTTCGTTGACTAAATATTTTCGTCATTATTTTCGTCACGAATATATTTTTGCCGACGAAAACGAAACGAAAACTAAAATAGAAGGCACTGATGGAGACTAAAACTATGACTAAATTGATTGACATTATCGTCAACGAATAAAGGACGAGACGAAAATAGACTGTGACGAAAATCAAATCAGCAGACGGCAGAGATGCGAGGAATGAGCAAAAGAACCGGCAAAACAGAACAGACTGCATGAGAGAAGAGAACCAATCAGAGCCTGACTTATTGAGACGTGAAGCGAAGGTTTTCAGTTTTTATGAGCTCCCGGGAAGTCGGCATTCGAAGAGGTGATAGGGACTTTAAGCAACAGCCTCTGGTGGAACGGCAACGCCATTCTGGCGTTGTATTGCGCCTGCGCGAATTTAACTGCTACTTTGTGACGTTCTAATTTAACGGTCTACTACGGGAGAACAGCTGATTTGCCG
Source organism: Carassius gibelio (assembly GCF_023724105.1). NCBI lineage: Eukaryota > Metazoa > Chordata > Actinopteri > Cypriniformes > Cyprinidae > Carassius > Carassius gibelio. Next base: position 15,779,642 of record NC_068403.1, on the reverse strand, counting down.
GAGTCGCTACAACGTGAGAGGTTAGGTAAATAATTGTCATGTTTTTAGACTTATTTACATCATACAATATTAAAAACTCCTCTTCTGACAAAAGATTGTCATTTAACGCCAAAAGCAATCCTTCTCTTGCTTTTTTAAATTCTATATTTTTTTGGATCTCAATAAATGAATTAATGCTGCGTTGCGCTGTTCTGTTTTACCGTTGCTTAGTGACTTTTACGTTCTTGGCTACAGCGGTGTGACGGCAAACTTCCGGTCGCTGTAGCCGTTCCATTCGCAGCTGTTGCTTAAAGTCCCTACTGTCTAAAAGAGCGACAAAATGTCCACAGCTCACTTCACGTTTGACGACGAACAAAACAAAACAAAGTGTAAAGCACGCAGAGCGCTCATTCGTGGCAATTTGAAAAGACATTTACAGACGAGCCACCCGGACATTTTCTCAAATGTAATTTCACAACGATGTTCTTTTGTTTATTGAGCTAAGCAAAATTGGAATAGTGCAGTGCGTAGATGTTGTAGCATTAAATATTACGAACTGAAAAGTACTGTAAAATAGCCCCTTCTTCAAGTTAGATGCGAGCACAATACTAATACGTAATATCATGATAAATACATTTGATTAATACTAATGTTTAGTATATTTTATAATGTTCTACTTGTTGACAATATCACAAATATTTCTATATTAGTCATGTGAAACATGAATGTTCACATCCTATCATTATACATACAAATCTAGCAATATTATAGTATTTAAAACATACAATATTGCTAGACAAATGAATACCTTATAAAATCTTGTTACTTTTTTTATCCACCTAGCTGCCAACTTATTAAATATTTACTTTAAATGTATGCACTTATTGTTCAGCTCAGCTGTAAGCTTTAAGGTCCTGGACCTAACTTTATTTTTCTTTTATTGATGGTCAATTGGCAGCTAGTTATTGTTTACATTATCATGACAGTGTTTGTTGCTGCTTAAAAGCTTTTGAATCGAAATAAAGACACAGTTGTGTTGAAATAAAGTTGAATTTGTGTTTTATATATTTTGTTTAAGTTTGTTTCCTATACCAGCTGTAAAAAATTGTCTAGTAAATCTGTTATTGATTTTAGTCTTATTTTAGTCAACTAAAATACCAAGCAATTTTAGTCGACTAAAATACCAAGCAATTTTAGTCGACTAAAATAAGACTAAAATTAAAACAAATCAGATGACTAAAACTTGACTAAAACTAAAAACAATTATAGTCAAAAGACTAAGACTAAGACTAAATTAAAATTTCGTGTCAAAATTAACACTGGCTGCAAGTCAGTCGTGTGTAAAAGTTATTTGGAAAATTACCGACAAGTGGCACAAAGGGATGGGTTGCAAACTGACTTTAACTGTATTATTTTGGTTTGTAAATTAATGGGATACTACAATGTCGTGAGCAGTGGTCCACTTTGGCCTTATTTTTGCTCATTATGATTTTTTCCCGTCAATACTGAAACACGCGTGAACTACAATAATAATAATAGAATAATAGTTTAGCTCCAAAATGGGCAACATCACGAATATGGAAACGTTTGGATTTGGCCCGAATGAGAGAGATAAGTCCAACCATACCTTATGCTTTGCTTTAAATTATTATTATTATTATTTGTTTTGTTCATAGCTAAGTCCATATTATTTAATACTGCAGTTATATTTATCCATTAGATTTATATATTATTGTTCTGTTCTGATAGTTACATTTAAAGGATTTGTTGTAAAGTAAGGGGAACTAAAAAATATCCTGTTGGTATGTATCCTGTAGCATTATTAGGCCTGCAGTTATTATTTCTGAATGTAATAAAATGTGACTTATACATTTTCTTTCCTCTCAAAAAATTATTTATTTTTAGTGTTTTATAAAAATAAACATGCAGCAAACGAAAATAGTCGATTAATCTGTTAAAATTTGTTAGCTTACTGTGGGTTAACAAATGAAAACAAAGTAAAAAATTTTGTTACTGTGGGTTTAATCTAAGCTATGATATTAACTATTTACAAGTTTCATGTTTGTGTTTATCCCTTTCTCTCTTTTTTATTCCATCTGAAAAAGCCTCCTCCTCCCTAAAGATTGTGCATGAGCATTCACTTTGTGCACACTGGCACAGAACCTGCCTCCCGCATATCTAACATTATTCAGCTAAGTTTGGGACAACAGGCTAAAACTTTATAATCACAGATATCCCAGCACTAGCACCCTGACTAATGCATATAAAGGGACTTTGAGAAAAAGAATGAGAAAAAAGGAATAAAGAAAGAAAAAAGTAAAAAAAAGTTATAGACGTTTAAGTCAAATCAAACAGTACTTAAGAACCAATTTTTCTATCTTGCAAACACAAAGATGGTAATATAGATGTTGGAAAACTGTCAACAGACTTCAAATTATGTGGCTGTACTGTAAGATATGAATAATATGATCAAGTGTGATAAACAGCAGGCCTTCAGTCAGACACTGACACATTGTTTCACATTCTCTTAGCAGAAGGCAATTATTGTGAAGTTAATGCATTTGAATGACAGTGATTAATACAGCTAAGGGGTTAACTTAGCATGTGCCACTCAAATAATAAAAAGAGGCTGTGCTGCAATCAATCTCAAGACTGTCACTCAGATAACAGAGAATGGCTTCCAGCCAAACGCCAGTAAAACTGAGGTACATGTATTTTGTTCCTGGCTAAGCTAAACATTTAATTGACAGGGTAAAATTTGCATTTTACCATGATAAAACACAACTGTTTAATCCACAGTAGAGGTTATCAAAGAAACAAGTGCTTGGTTGAATAAATGAACCCTGATTAAAGCTAAAATAATTTCTGTAATGTTGAAAAAAGTGTTAAATTTTAATGTCTACATGGCCCATAGTAGGCAGACTGGCATTATTATTTATTTTTCTTTGTTCACTTTCAAGTAAGTAATTGGTCTAAAAGCCACACCATTAAATCTTTTATCAACACACTCAAAATATTTTTTTTTTTTATTTTTTTTATTTTTTATAAAGGCAATCATAAAGTAGCTTCTTTCCTCTTGCTTAAACAAACTTAGGACCCTATCATATACCCGACGCAATGCGACGCAGGGTGCAGCGCAAGTGTGTTTGCTAGTTTCAGTCTGGCGCCATTCCCATTTTCCCGTCCAACTCCACGTCATTTAATTAGCAAATGCATTTGTACCCATTTTTGCGCCCATGGGTTTGCAGGTCTAAAAAAGAGGTGTGTTCAGGCGCATTGATGGCGCAATGCTACTTTAAGGAGCTGAAAATAGACTGCACCATAGACCAGCTCAAACCTGGTCTAAAGTCTGGCTCAATGTTTTTTCTTTGTTATTTAAAGCGCATGTTAGTATAGGCAGGTCCGCAACGTGCGTACACGCTGCTTATTAAACACAGGGACACACAGCAGCACACAAACATGCCAAATATTCAAAATTAAAGGATTGCAATGCCTAAGAATTTTTTGTAGGCTAATGAAATATATATATATATATATATAAACATAAATATAAATGCCTACATGTCATAACGGATAGTCATCACTTGTATCAGAATTAGCCTATCTATTTGCTCGCAATTTCGCCTTGTAAATAGCAAATCCGTCATGGCACAAGGGCAACTGGCTCTTAAAGGGAATGGAAGATGAGACTCTGGTTGGTTTATTGCACGTTATGCCCCCCAAAAAACACCCATTACTCATTAAGAGAATAGGAACAACTCATTTAGACCATGTGCCCGGGCACGCCCACCGTTTATACGTCGTTAAAATAACAAAAGTGGATTTGGACATGACCTGAGTGCACCTGCACGGTGCGCTTTATACTTTGCGTTTAGAGCGTTAAACTAGGGCCCTTAAAGTTGAAGCGTGTACTTATTATGTTAAAATACTTTCTCCTATCAATATTTAACACCATGAAAACATTTCTCTGTTAGGTTTACCATCCAACAGAGCCAGACAGTAACAGAGTACATTTACTTCAGTACAATACTTAAGTACAACTTTGAGGGATCTGTACTTTACTTGAGTATAATTTTTGTGGAGTACTTATGACTTTACTCAAGTACATTTGAGAGGCAAATATTGTACTCTTTACTCCGCTACATTTCTATCCATAACCATAAATACCCATTACTTCAACAAAAAAAAAAAAAAAAAGGAAAAATCACGGAAACCCTCAATTTGTTGTTTCCCTCTAAAACGTGATTGGATTGTGCAGGCGCCACTGATTGGGACAGCCTATCAGCAATCACCTTCAGCTTTCCGCCAAAGACTTCATGACATTTAATTGATTTGAAGTACAGTACACACACACACAAACCATTCTGCTCTTGCACGAAGTTAAAGCGCGCGAGCAGATCATCTACCGGACAAGCAGGAATCCACCAAAGCTTCCCAAGGTGAAGAAGACGTGGGATGAAGTAGCAGTGCATGCTTTCAAATAGCTCCGCACGATGAGTCAGTTAATGTATATATGTCTGTTTTGACACGATTATTACTACATTATAAGTAGTAATAGGCTGAAATAGATAGCCTATTGTTGATGTTTTTAATATTTGTCATATCTGTGTGATGTGCATCCCTGTGTGTAATAAGCAAAGTCAACGCGTACTGTGGACCCGCCCAGAGGCGCATTTTATACCAATGTGCTCTTTAAATAACAAAAAAATATTGCGCCATTGACTTTAGACTTTAGACAAGGTATGAGCTGGTCTATGGCCTCGTCTATCTTCACCTCCTCAAAATAGCATTGCACCTGCAATGCGCCTGAACACACCTCTTTTCTAGACCAGCACGCCCATGAGCGCACAAATGGGCACAAATACATTTGCTAATTAAACGATGTGGCGCTGGACGGAAAAATGCAAACGGCGCCGGACTGAAACTATTTACATTGCACCGGGTATATGATAGGGCCCATAGATTATGTGTGTAAGAATGGTGTTATTCAGCTGAAAGTATTTTCTCCTGCCTTTGTCTGTATGTCAATGTGAGAGAAAGGTCAATACTGTCAATACTGTCACTTAAATAAGCTGAATTAAATTTTTCCTTCTTTGAACGCTGACCTAAACACAGCTGATTAGCTGATTTTCTTTAATCATTACTATTTTCACTTCTATGCTGTGTGTATAACACGGTCAGGTTCAGAGGTGTGTCAGAACATTGCTATATTGCGTTCTTTGATGGTTTAGGTTTATTGATTTGATTAATAAAAAAACAAAAAAAACAGAGAAACTCATATATACACACAATTGTTAGTTGAATTATATTTTCTGATATTACACATTAATATAAGCTGAGCATTTGCCCGACACAGCAACAACCAATTGGCTTTACCAATAGTGTAAGCTTGGTGCGGGACTGTCTTGCCAAAGGAAGACATGGAGATTGTTCTGTTTGAAAAAGAGTCATTATTTTTGCATTATTTTATCAAATAAACTGCAATGACACGTTTCAGCTTTAATATTAAAAAAGAGCATAAAGGAAGTACTTCTGAGCTCTTAACACACTTCCTCTTTTCTCTTAGATTTTTCCTTACATCCTACTTAATTTCATTTGACAGAATCTAGAAGTGTTTCTCCAAAGCACAGCGATGTAGTAAATCTTTACTTGGGCCAATGAGGGCAGGTTTAGATCGCTGTCAACGTCTAACCTAGAGGTAATTGCTAATGTTACAACATGAATGAATACTTGACATAGAATATACATCTAGATTAAGCTGTATTAGCTGCTTTAATTGTTTAACCTATTCTAAATATCCCATTTATATATCCTATTAACACATCCTATTTTGCAAACAGACAAACAGACCTCAAACTCTCAAGTTTATTATTATTATTTTAATTATTTTTAGCAAGGATGCATCAGATTAATCAAAAGTGACAGTACATATATTTACAATGTTGCAAAAGATTTCTGTTTCAGAAAAATGGTGCTCTTTTAAATGTTGTATTTATCAAAGAATCCTAAGAAAATGTATGCAACTGCTTGTAGCACTGATAAGAAAAATTTAAATTAAAAAAAGTTTATATCTTACCAACTCCAAACTTTTGAACAGTAGTGTACTATACGTTTACACTTCTCAGGGAATCAGCCTAAAAAACTGTTTACTTACAGTTTGTCTCTCAATATAAAATTAATTTGGACTTGAAAAAAGGCTGTTTCCTTAAATCTTGAAAGACTGATGATCAGATATGAGAAAACGCCACACAAGGAATAACTTGCTGTCAATAGTGTGTCCGCAAGTAGGCAACCATGTTCTTGTATATGAATCTACGTAATTAGAGGTAAATGAAAATCAGAGCAAAGCTCAGCAACACAGCCGGGTTCTAATTCTGCATGCACAAGCAAAGCAAATTGCATCTACACGCATTCGACACCCTCCTTCAATCAAAATTAAATCTCTCCACGGCTTTGCTAAGCGAGACGTCGACTAGAACAAGGTACGTGAGAGTGGGATGCCATTGGTAATATTCTAGTCAGGGTCTATTTATGCTGTTGTTTCGTTTATCCATTTAATTAAGTAATTATCCCATTTTTATTGGAGAAAGGTAATGAGTTTGAAAGTAAAGTGAAGCACACCATTAGAAAGCCTCCGGAGTGTGTCTCCTGTTGAAGCTTATGAGGTTGGCTCGCCTTTAGATCCCACAGTTTTCCCACTATCCCAATAGCATGCAAGCATCGTCCCCCCATTTGTAACACTCATTAGGCCAATCCAAACAGCCTTAAGCTGGAACGAAAACGTTTGGGGTGCTAGCTAAGGCCATTACTCTGTTCGCTGTCAGCCACTCTCAAGGGTTCATTACAGGAAGTACAAATGCCTTTTGTGGTGCTAATAAACACCATTGATCTTTGAGGTTTCACCATGAGGCGCTGACATGCAAAAAATAAAACCTTAATGGGACTTCTGAGAGAACAATCATATGTGTGCTGGGTCAAAATGCAGCCTGCAGCATAATTTCCTTTCTTTATATTTGAACTACTTTTGTTTAAATTGAAGAAATGGCTTAGTATTTGCATGCAGTTAGGATCAAATGTCTCCATTCACACTCCAACATTTGAATTCAAATTCTAATTAAAATTTTGAAAGATTTAAAATATGTAAGTAATATTTAATATTCTTCACTTTTTTGAGGTCATATTGTACATTATTATTTCTCTTCTCTCTCTCTCTCTCTCTCTCTATCTCTCTCTCTCTCTCTCTCTCTCTCTCTCTCTCTCTCTCTCTCTCTCTCTCTCTCTCTATATATATATATATATATATATATATATATATATATATATATATATATATATATATATATGTATATTTATAATTTTTAATTTAATTTCATTTCATTTAATTTTCTCCTCTATGCCATGCCTTCTGAAACACATTGATTTTCACAAGGCTCATCTCTCTGAAAAGCGAGGTGTGCTCTGATTGTCCAGCAATCCAGTCCGTTGTGATTGGCCGAATGCGTCAAGCATGAGATGGAAATGTATGCCTCTTAACATATTGGAAGGCAAAATCAAAGTAGTTTTGCTTTCTCAACGGAACAACGTCACACACAACGGTGTTGAATGAGCAAAGGCCAGAAGCCAAGAGTGCCCTGTGGTCTAGAGTGAGCCACGGCTGGCTTGAATGAGCAGAGGCGGGCGGCTTAATGCAAATCTTCCCACATAGTGACGTAGATATGTGGAGCGTGTTAAAATGACCCATCTCAGATGGGGCGTGGAGGAGTGTAAACTTTCATAAAGAATATCCGGTAACACTTTCTATGAAGCCTATATTTATACTACATTATAAGGTTATTCTTAAGGCATTATAATAAATACATTATGCATTATAAAAAAAACGTATAATATGTTATATCAACTCATGAATAATCATAACAACAATTATAATACATCATAATACTTACGCATATGTGGTTATAAGTTTAAGAGTATGATTATTTATAACACACAATGAACACCATATTAAATCAACTTAATTTACAGTATAATGGACTGTATCATATGTTGACAGTTTATTTAAGATCTGCAAAGTATCTTACTACAGCTTGTGAGTGGTTAGATGTTGAGTGTTACTTGAGTGTTTCCTGTGGAGCTAATGTTAATTAATTGATGTGAGCTGAATACTCCAACTGAAAAAAATGCGGTGTTTTATATGATTACATTCTATTTTGATGGTCCCTTTAATCCATCGACTATAAGCAACTTTGCAACTACCTCTCATTAGAGTGTTAGTATTGTATGCTTAAGAATGATAGAATCTAGTGTGGTAGAATAAGCTGACATACTTGCAAAGACACTTATAGTCAGTTTATCTGTTGGCTGACCGTCAAAATAAAGTGTTAGCGGTCTTTAATTAACCGCTTTAAGTAGCATCAGAAAAATGGCAAGATATGAGACTTATAATACATTAAAACTATGAAAAATATAATCAGTTGTAAAAGTGGATGCAACGTGTTCATTGCGTTATAAATCATGACACTCTTAAAAGCTATAACCACAAATAAGTAAATATTATAATATATTAAAACTGTTCTTATGAACATTCATGAGATGATACAACATATTATAAGTTTTTTTTTATAAGGCATTATGCATTCATTATAATACTTTAAGAATACACTTATAGTGTATTATAAATATGGGCTTCATAAGAAAGTGTTACCGAATATCGAATACCGAATATTTGAGACTTTAGTCAGCTGTGTGGATAAAGACTACAACTCCCATGATTCCACACTCAGTCACATCGTTATCAAACTAAGCTTTTTTGTTTGGTTGGTTTGCATACATGCCCTCTAGCCGCGAAAAATAACATATTGTGCCTTTAAGCCAACGATATGGGGCTGTATTGACAGAGAGCACATAAAAGAACATTACCCAGACTACTCTATCATTCTCTGTTTGTATATTTAGTAGATGGTACGCATTTGCAAATCCATTTTTAGTGGACATTCATGACCTGTCTCTTCATAATGTCTTTTCTCACACAAGCCTGTCATAAAGTCTTCAGCCAGCTATAAAGTATGCATGGTGGTGGAGCAGAGGAATCCTTGCCCAAGAATAATGAATTAAAATTGGAATTGTGGAATACATTTTCATAATTTTGACAGAAGCATTAAAAATCAGAAGTGAGATTTTGCATGCCTAAGTAATAATATAACCACAACTAATCGTAAATATAGGCTTAATGCTGAAAATTTGCATGGAGAACAATGCTTATTTCTGCATCAAGCAAGGTATGTGTTATGAGAATCATAAACATGCCACGTGGTGCATGAAAAGACCTTTGCATAATGGTTGTCAGTGTGGACTATAAGCCCATTCGTAATTAACAGCAACATTAAGCACATTAAAGGCTAATTAATGTAAGCAAATATATTAGTTGTTAAATAGATGTTTTAAAAAAATAAAAATTAAAAAAAAAGGTAATTTTCTTCTATTTTTAAATGCCATGCTGTCACAGAAAAAAAACACTGTCTTCAGCATGTCTTTACTAATAGTTTTAATAATAACAAAAGTTGATTTTATTATTTTACTATTTCATATTATGCCGTTTTTACAACACATCTAATTAAAATTTGCCAAAATGTACCATTAATCCAAAGCTATCAGGACATTTTTAACTTCAAAAACATCGTAACAAGTAACGGTAATATTACTTTCACCTATTATTTTTTTACCTATGACTTTCTCCAGTTATGTTGTCTGAACCAGGAGAGCAATATGTCAAGAACCATTTACAATTGAAAATGGTTTTTAAATAAATAAATGACTGGATTTTGTTGTGAGAGGACTACAGTACCTGGGGATGGACTTTTTCACTAGATGAAGTGTTATTTTGGCCAGAAGTGACGATTTTAGGTTTTAAAACGCCTTAATGGTAGATTTGTTTCCTACAAACGTGCAGCTTTTCACTTCAAGAGAAGTGTAAGAGTAGTGTGGATTACTGTGGAACTCTTATTCCGATGGCACCCATTCAACTCGGAGCATCCACTGGAGTGCAAGTGATGGAATGCTAAATTTCTTAAAATCTGCCCTGATGAAGAAACAAACTCATCTACACCTTGGATGGCCTGAGGATGAGTAAATTTAGATTTTCGTCTGAACTATTCCTTTAAGATGCATGGATGACTGGGTCAGCTGTACAGCTTTTTCCCGCAGGTGTCTCCTTGCATTTGTGTGGTCTTTACAATAGCAGATATATAACGATAACACAGTGTTTTATCGTGCCGTCCTCCCACAGGGACTCCCGTACAACCTCACTAGCCAAGAAAACTATTGTTTTCAGCCACAATTATGTTACGCCACATAAAACAATTTTCAAGGCTGGATGCGTTTGTCACTTTCAAAACAATGTTATCTGATCAAAAATATGTGGCCTCGCACTGATAAAAACGCAAAAGGAAGAAACCAAGACGAAGATAAAGGAAATTGTTCCGAGCTTTGGTTTTGCTTTGAGCCTTTAGCTAACTGACTTGGTGTGGCGAAGCATTGCGGCAGTGCGAGATCTCTTTGAAATGCCTGTGATCTGCGCTAAACGCATACTTAATGTGGAGGTGGATGCTCCTGGCAACTCATCAGATAGAAACTGCCAAAACAGAGTAAGACTTAGAGTCCAGAGATAGGTTGGAGGTGGGGTGGGGGCACAGACTCTCATTTGGTCCCGTTTCAGTGGTGATATTATCCATGTGTCAAAGCAGATCTGTGGGTATTAGGAGAGCTGAGATGTGATGAGGGATAGATAATCCTTTCACTGGTAAGGGAGAACTCTGGCCCAGATTTCACACAATAGCTTCCCCCCACTGGAATTATTTTGAGCAGAGAACAAATTCCATCATGCTGGGGAGAAACTATGTTATAGTAGTGTCACATCGATTTATTCCCAATACGAAACACCCATTAAACACATTTGATGGCTTAAGACTCTAAAAGGCACCATTAAATTCACTCGAGAAGCTTCTAATCAGTCACAGCCTGTTTATAAACCACTCTAGGCTGTGAGGGTGTATGATTTTTAAGAGAAAATTACACACAATGTGCTGTTATTATGTAGTGGGAGCAAAAGTTACATAATTAGTTTAACTGTGTTTAGCACCTGTTATGTTGATGCCTTAAGGGAAAAATATAAAACTTCATGGGCCAGACAGATATTTCTTTGGTCAGCACTAGATATTGAACCTTGAAAGTTAGTTTCACTATGAAAATCTGTAGCTCGGGGCAGAAACTGGTGGAAAAGTGCAGTTTGGAGTCTTGGGTTTCATTGACGATAAAAAGAAGCAGATCAGTCAGTGTTTTAATGTATCTCAGATTCCACCAACATTCCGCATTCCGCAAACTTTTCATCTACTGCTGGACAGATACATTATGTAGGGAAATCACATTTGACAACTGAAGTCCAAAGTCAGACCAAGTTTCTCCATCTCCATGTCATTATATTTTAATATTCATGAAGAGCCACCTTCGCAAAAGAAGGGTATGCACTCAACATATATATATATATATTCATTTTATTATTATTATTCTATCAAGCAAATGCCTTTGTGAGCATAATGGTCTTCTTTCAAAAACATAAAAAAATTAAATAATAAAAAAACAGCCCCAAAGTTTTTAACAAACTTTTGTGTATGTCTGTGTACTGTCACAGACGCATTCAAAAATTCTATAAGTTAACCAGTTTTTAGATATAAAAAAATATATAAATAAATCAATATCAAAAACAGAGATTGGCATAAAGAATAGCAGAGCGGGCTATATTTGTCTCCTAACTGAGGAAAGACTATGACATGCAAAAACAATAACTTGTGTATGGAGCCTCTGGGAGCAGAAATACGGCGTGTTTTGGAGAAACATAATACAACTATTCTAAGGGTTATCATTGTTTTGTAGCTGAACAATATTTACAGGAAGAATGATGAGAGAGAATATCTAGCATGTTTTTCTTTGTTGGAAGCGCACACTGCACACCCAGAGCACTGCATACATAAACCACCAGGAAAGCACAAAGCAGCATGCTTCTGAGTAAACAAATATATTTACACATTTAAACACAGATTCCACCCAGCATACACAAGGCAAACACAAATAAACACCCATAATGGATTATCTCCTGTATATAACACAAGTCCAGATGCTTCAAATTATCTTTGCCTTCTTATTTCATTTCCGTCACCTATGCTACTCCCTCAACAGACCCATGATTATTTACTTTCACCTTGACGACTGTAACATGGCTGAACAGCATTCTTGTTGACAAACAAAATCAGCTCTGGCACAAAAGCAAGACTGCTATTGTTCTATAAAAAAAAAAAAAAAAATCAACACTACTTTTATTGTATTGCTTTTATAACAAGTACACATTTTGAATCAAACAACTTATATTACAGACATGATGTTATACGTTTTTTTTCTATGAGCAAAACACATTGTAGCATTGCATTCCTGAATGAATCAGTGTTTAGAACAAAACCACTGAGTGAGCGATTCAATAACTTATAACTCATTGCTCTTGAATAATTCTGTGTTTTTCAGTCATCTACTGATCTGATTCTTCCCTCATAAAGGCAGTCATTTGTCACTTACAACTAACACATTAATACAGACCGACAGTCTAATAACAATGTAAGAACAAGCATATTAGACTAAACTATATTATACTATTGTCTAACCAGGGAATATAGGGAAAATTGTCAAAGAGAAATATTGCATGTTTTTCTATGATGTAAGAAAAAAAATTATAATATTGAAAGCAAACAGACAATAAAAAAAAATGAAACCCTGCTACAAGTAATTCAAAACTTCATTCAAGTAATTTTCCAAAAATGGAGATGACAGCTACATCTAAAGGTGTTACTCCACCAAGGTGTCATGTTGCTGCCCAGACATAATAGCTGTTCAGAGCGTTTGGGTGTCCCAGTGTCCTTGTGCTGACTCAATTCCTCTATAATGGCTGATAAGAGGGGTCAGTATTGGTCTGCTGGTTGAAGCATGTTTTACTGGGTGTTATACTGCAGCATATCGATTGTTGTGTGTGTGTGTGTGTGTGTGTGTGTGTGTGTGTGTGTGTGTGTGTGTGTGTGTGTGTGTGTGTGTGTGTGTGTGTGTGTGTGTGAAATTAAGAAATTCGAAATTAAGGCACAGCAAGAGTGTCAATCCCAAAATGGATTAAAACAGCCAGAGTGACAACTCTAATGAAAAAAAATAATAATAAAAAAAAAAAATTATATATATATATATATATATATATATATATATATATATATATATATATATATATATATATATATATATATATATATATATATATATATATCATTGGCTTGAAAAGCTCTATTTACAAAAACATTTGCAATAAAAAATGAAATAAAAAAATGCTAAATATCGGATTTAATTGTCAGTTAAATGTCATCTAAAATTGCAATTTTCTAACCTCTAGGTGTAATTGTCAAACTGTGTCAGTTTTACGTCAAACAAAATGTATCGACCAATCACAAAATCAATACTCGTAGACGTGCCTCTCCACAGACATGTTGAATTCCTAGCAACAGGTAGTCCTTGCCTTAAACAAAAGTCATTTCTGTCTTTACAGGCCTAATCATAAAATACGGCAGTGTGAAAGCATGAAGGTCTTGAGTAGGAAACAAGGTCCTATGTAGATAGACATTGCCAGATGAAGATGTTTACAGACTCTGTACTGATATGTTCATTCTGATAAATGTTGCACAACCTTAAATCTCTACGTGCCCTTGCAATTTAAAAAGGTAAAAAAGGCACACACAAAAAAAACATACATCTGCTTTAGCCCAGTGTGAGCTTGGCAGTCTCATCCCCATGGTAACACCACATCTGCAGGCAAGGAAGCTTTCCACGGAGACAGCTCATCAGTAATGTTAGTCACACAGTATTAAACCATCAGTAGTGGTTTCAGTCCTTCTGTCCAGGCGAGTCTTAAACAGCGTGTGTTTGGTGAGAAATAAATCATGTTTTCTTCATAAACAGACTGCGCTGAGGTATAGCGTGTACAAACATTGAGATGAGACATGACCAGGGGCATGCTGGCTCAGTCTGGCCAACCAATAACATTTTCTTCCACCTATACGAGTGGAATAAATTCTCTTTCATTGCTTGTGTGCTTCTATCTGTGTTTTGTGATGGATGCCTCCATGCCATTGCCAGCTGATGATATCTTCTAGCATTTGTGCTGTGACACATATGCAAGCTGTCTTTGTGTTGTTTTCTATGCATGACGTGTCTACAAGGCAATTGGCCCCTTGACAGAAGAAAGACTGCGGAGCGGAGAAGAACGTAGAGCATGCAGTTTTAAAAACGAATGAGTAATGCTGTATGTGGACGTACGTCAACTGGTGCTTTAGTGCAACTGCTGCCAAGGCAGTGCAAGGCTACAAAAGGCTTTCCTTTGCTCATTTTGTAATAATGATGCATAACATCTGAATATATGAGGTTTAAATAAATTAGATACGCATTTCAAGGATTTACACAAGGCTGGTTTACACCCCAAGTTAACTGGTTGGACCATACAGAATGATGGTACATGATTTTGCTTTTATACTACAGTTTAATAAATGAATTAATCTTGAGGGACATAGATACAAATATGATACTTTGTCAATTTTCGATGTGCCAATGAAAATAGTTTCAAACAAAGCCAAAGCTGATTAATGTTGCATGTCTTCTAGCAACACATAGTGATGTTTTGGTCTTGGTCTTGGTCTTCACATTACATATATAACATTTGTGTTCAACTTTTAATAAGTTTCATCATTCCAATTAATTAGACATGCTTTTTGATTAATATCATTTCATTTTACCATTAAAACAGATTATAGAAAAAAAATTGAACAAAATGAACCCAGAAAAAAAAAGGAATTAAAAAAATTAATTAATTAATAATACTAATACTAATAATAATAATAAACTGGATTTGGGGACAAAAACAAAATATAAAACAGAATTGGAAATGGAATGTAAATGGATTATACAGTAAGTGCCTAGAATTGTTTGAGTAAATGATTCAATGACTCACAGGCAGAGGGTCACTGGTTTTGTTCCTGAATCAATCTTTGGTTGTGAAAAAATAGGTTGAGTAGGCTAAATGGATCAATTATTTGCTTATAAAATCAGTCACTTGTTTCAGGCTTAAATGTTTTGAATCTGTTCAGTAAAAGACAATCAAAAGGAGTTAATTACTCAATAAATCAGAAATATCTGGTAACTTGCTTCCAAAACTAAATTCTTGATTCTCTCTCAAAAGTTTTGATGGGCACCCTGGCATATCCAGTTATTATTTCAGCCTAAAAGTGCTTATTGTATCTACCCAGCACTTTGTAAACTAAACCTTAAAAAAAAAAAAAAAACACTGTTGGCCAATCAGATTAAAGCTTTGCAGTTCAATTGAGTGCATTCTAGTTTTTTGTGAAATATGCATTAGGCAGTCCGCAGGAGTGTTGTCTGTGGCTGAAACTAGGATTTACATAGGCCGATTGGGCCTTTAGAACGAGCCATAATCGAGTATATCCCTAAGAGACTCAGAACCAAAATAGATCAGATCGAGCTGGAGCAAGTGATTCTATCTTTGGCTAACAGCATGATGTGAGGTCAGTCCGCCTGACCACAGACCGAGAGTTGGAATGATATACAGAGGTAGTGGGAGAACTTGGCTCGCAAATTACTCTGACAAACACTCTGGAGAGTGCCAGCAGACTATGCCCATCACCAGTCCAAACAAAGTTGCATGAACAGCTCGCATCCTTCAGTCTCGCGGATTTCTGTGGGGAGAAACTGATGAAACGATAGCAGAAAGAGGCGGCAAAAGAAAATACCCTTTCAAAAAGCTCAAAGCTTTATAGCATTGTGATGTCCCTTGGCACAAATGGTTTACACAGCTTTCGGTGAGGGGATTACCTATAACCTCATGCTTATCTATACCTTCTTTGCAGTAAAGTTAATCCTTCAAAATCTATATGCCCAACCTATAACCAGCAATTACAGTTGGCTGAGATAAACTTCAGAGATGTTTTCAACAACATATAAAATAGCCAGTTATTTACGTCTTAAATAGCTTGACGGCATTATACTGTAACAGAAAATGGGGTAGGGTTAGACCTTATATGCTAAGAAAAAAAATGGCTATAGCAAAACATTTGTGTTTTTAAACCGAAGAGAAGGCTCTGTAAGCAGACAGGTCCCCATTGCAGCAAGATTTCGGCAGACTCCTCTTGCTGTTTTATTTATTGGATTTTATTCCTTGTCTGGCTGTTTGTGCCACTATTTGTTTTCCACGTCAAACTCGGCTAAGATATTCACAAAGACGCCCAGCGCAAAGCACACACACTGACTTACGGGCACTACATCACAAGTAATGTAATTTTCTTTCAGTAATCCATAGCTATGTGCCTACAAAATCATATTTCTAAACAACCGCATCGGATTCCCGGTCGATGACCTCACTTCCTGGCAGGCAGTGAGCCCCGAGCCCATCAGGTCGCATTAAAGAAGAAGTAGTCCTTTGATCTCTGGCAAAAATTTCACTTTGGCGTGGGCACTAAGTGAGACGAAGAAGGAAATTGAGGCAGAATGCACATTTTGAGCTTTCTTTTTAATTAGAGACTGACATCGCTGTTTATTAGCTACACAGTACATTACACCCATGGCAATGCATTACTCTCCCCATTGCATGTTGCAGGACGCTCAGCGCACAGTCTTGAATTAGGCTGTTCCATTAAGAGCATATATCCACAGAGTAATGTTTTAAGAGGCCATGCTCCATTCTTCATTTATGCATCCTCAGGCCAACCTTCTCCCAAGCCATCTCTCCAAGGAAGACGATAAAGAAGGTTGTGCGAGGCAATCGCAGGTCTGCTGTTTAACAAGATGAATGCTACAAAATAATCCATTATTCATTGGATAAGACTGATATGAACATTGCATAAGTGAGGCTTGAAAAAACAAAGCGAGAGACATGACGGTCAGTCATAAACATGCATAGTGAATCAGGATGTGTGCCTCGAAGACAGAGAGAGACAGAGTCTGGTGGATAGTGAAAAACTGCTGAAAAGGTTTTTCAACACTGGACTTCCTAAAAAACAATGAGTTTGTTTAGCATGTTAATAAGATAATTATTCAAATTTACGGATCGATAAAATTTGTATTTAAATCATTGTTTTCTATTTTATTGTGTGGTTAATTTATTCCTGTGATGGCAAAACTGAAATTACATCAGCGATTACTTTAGTTTTCAGTGTCACATGATACTTCAGAAATCATTCTAATATGCTGATTTGAAGCTCAATAAACAATTCTTTATATCATAAATGTTGAAAAGAGTGATGATTATTTTCAGGATTCTTTTAATTTTTTCATAATACACATTTTTGTGACAACGCAAATGCCTTTAACTATAAAAACTTTTAACTTTTAAATAATGGACTTCTGCATAAAACTTTTCAACGGTAGCATATATACAGTATACCACAGGCTTACAAAAATATCACATCTATTACTAAGCCTGTAAACAAAGTTGAACCATCATCCCCCGCTATTGTACATAGAAAACAACTTTGACAAATGTCACAAGATATATGCTGCCTGTGAGCCTATGTGATTAGCTAGCTACCGCTCTCCTTTCTCACCTGAGAGAGTAACATCTAGTCTCTTTTGTAAGAGTGAATACTGAAATAGGTAATTACATGAGCTAGTAAACAAATACATGAGCAGCCTTTGTGCTTTAAAGAACCGCTATAATGGTTTTATAAAAATACAGCTTTCAAACAGAAAAAGGTTGAGTGAGAAACAGCGACTGAGAGATGAAAAACATGCATTAACAGAAACGGAACAAATAGGCTCCTTTAATGAAGGCATGACGGGGAGACTTTCTGGCCCAAATAGAAATCTGTTTTAAGTTCACATAACTCTCACATAACCAAAATAGGCTCAAATTTAAAAGTTTAAGCTGAAGATGCTGTCTAGCAGCCAGCAGTAATTAGCAAAGCCGTTAGGAGGTGAACCGATATTTTAGAAACTGTCCTAATGACGTAAGAGACTATTTCTGATCTTTGTGAATAGATCACACTATGATCAGATTATGAATAAATGAAATCATGGTGCAAGTATCTTTTAGAGTTTAATGAATTGCTGCAGTAGGGCATGTGCATATATTTTTGTTATTGAGGTGTGATAGACAGACAATTTTATTGAATTCTCACATGTATGTATGTAATGTAAGATGTGATGGGACACAAAAACAAAGACATAGAGAGCACAATGCAAAGATTATCTGTACTGAAGGCTTTATCATAATAATTATATAAAAAGTGGAATGATCACTGTCACGACATAACGATTTTACAGCATCTAAGAAGAAAACCAGAAACCTGATGACTCAAAAGCTTAAAAAGAACCTCTCATGGTGTCAAAGTCTTTGGAATCGACAAATTTAGCAGCCCATGACTGATGCTTATGGATAAGTAGTGGCAAGCAAATTGTATGGTCAATACCTACAGCAAGCGACAGAGCCAAATCTTTAAATTGCCAGCCAAGCCTGGCAGTCTTTAAATATAGAAACCATGAAATTAATGCAGTACAAGAAAGGTTTTATCTTTATGTGAGAGTCATTGCACTGCCCCTTTGGGTGGCATGTGCTGCATGGTGTATTTTTGGCATGTTTATGTGAATTTACTACCATCCGTGGCCCTATCGATTTTACTGTCACTGTTATACCTAGTGACTCGCCAGCTAGTGTAGGCAGAAGTATCTCTGTGGTGAATAACAAGAAAATTCTGAATAATGAAGCAGACGGTGAAGGGTTTCGGTCTGGAACACAAAGTTGTCTGCCGTTTTACAAGGGTTGACAACTCTACAGTACTCAACACTTGAAGTGGATCAAAACTTTTCTTCAAATCTGTCCTAAAAACTTACACCAAAATGTGTTCTTGTCTTAGGACAACTTTGACGAACTTTTTTGATCCACTTCAAATGTTGAGTACTGTAGGTTGTTAGGATGGCTAATGTGACGGAACCATGACTGAGGCGTCTCATCCCACCAAAAAAAAAAAATAATAATAATAATAATTGGTTCGAATATATACACACAGTATAGAAACACAGGCGTCTGCCTCAACCCATTGCTCACCCTTCTATTGACTGTTTATGTGGTTGCAGGGTACATTATCGATTTGTCTTAATCAGATTTAAATGAACAATTATTACACTGAGCTCTAGACACCAAGTAAATGTCACGGTCTGAAGCATGCAGTTCCGTATTAATGATTCCATTTATTTATGGCACTACCTAGAGGCCAAACCGTAAACGCTCTCCCTACCCCCCTCATTTCCTCCCCTCTTAGGTACCGTCTCACTTAACCAAGGCATCTATTTTCTGTAACACGCCATACCAGCAAGCCACTCTCTGTGTGAGATCATCAGGCTGACAGTGACTTAATTAGCTATTAATTTACCATGTACACAATTATTAATTTATATCTTAACTTTACCCCTGGTAGCAGCCAACAAAAAACAGCTAACTACATGAGCGGGTAAGAAAGGTGCATTGTCAATGGTGTTGAAACCTAAAAATATAGCGTTTTTTGTTGCAACCCACAGGACATTTCTATTTCGGTATCACAGAGAGCTTCAATTTCCAATCAGGCCTCAGCAGACCAAGCTGGGGGAGATTGAGTGTGATTGGGCCTTGTTTTTCCCTGTTTCACTGCATTACAGTTACACAGCAAAGCACACATAACCTGCCATATGAGCCTCTATGGGGAACCGAACAGGAATCAGCCGAGAAGAACTGCTATGAGACAGTATGGGATAGAAAGATAGAGTAAAAGGGATGTAGTTTACAACACTGTTGGGCCTAGTGGTTTGTATGGTCTGTGGATGTTATGATGAAATGGGGAAATACAAACTATTAAGTCACATGTTTGGGAAGAATAGTCTATATTTTAGTGCTCTGGAAACCTTGATTCTGTGTAAGGAACCTGACTCCATTATGTCATTTGTAGTATTTTAGGGAATTGGGTGGCCGCTAATTTTCCCTCCCACAAATTACTTGTTTTTATTTATTTGCAGAATCTTAGGTTTTTCTATTGAACACAATTTGAAAAATAAAAGTATATACCATCAATTAACAACCTTGCAGCTCACAACAGGTCCGTCTTTAAAGGTTTATCGTTCAAAAGCAATTCCCATGAAGAAAAGGAATGGGATGAATGGAAATGAAAGTTTATAACTGTGCTTGTGTTCTCTCCTCATGGTCTGTAAAAGTGAGACTGTAAATTGTAAGGTCAAATCAATATTTTATTTATTTATTTAGTAACTGTCATTTTTTTTTTTTTTTTTTTTTTTGTTAAAGACTTGCTAAAGTTCTTTATTTCATACATACTACATAAATAAAAACAGTCAAAATCATGTGAACATCAATATATGCATGTGAATATCAAAAACAATGTATATATCATAGCATCTGAAACATCTCTTCTATTGTTCTAGTTCCATTGTAAGAGTGAAATAACACTTTTGTATGCATTTAATGATTTAATGATTAGTTTCCCTGCTGATGTGGGTCTGGGAACATTACAGTATTGTGAATATTTCACCTAATGGGATAATTTTTCACACTAATGTTCATATTCATGTACAGTATCATGTACTGTAGCTATTAGCCTGTATGAGTAATGCTGACCCCTTTCTGCATGTAGCAGAGACCATTAATTGCACATAAAAGTCTGGCAACATATGAGATGCTGAAGTGCTTGCCAATGAAAAACAGTAGTACAGTCTCAGAGAGGTTATTAAAGCCATTTGTAATCCATGCCATCAGAGAAAAGCCTATTGGGAAGATCCTTAACTATTTTTAAACGCCCAAAAACAATAGAGAGAACATTCATTCACGGTTTACGTCCATGGACCACATTATGGACAGATGCTTGAAAGAACCACAAGTCATTTTTCACCATCAAAGTGATTCTCATAAATGTGACATCTCGCATATGACAGCATTAATTCAATGCATTTAGATGCTAATGACTTTACAAGACATCTCAAATTAGGACAAGAGCATTACGAAGCACGGTTCCAGATAAAATCCTAATCTGCCTCAAATCTAATCTTAAAATAACTGCTGTTTAATTATCGTGGTTAAGTCGGGCAGAATTAGCACTGTAGCAACTGAACACCAGCAATCCGCTGCTGATGTAAGTTGAGTCATCTTTGTGTAGGCGACGGCTACATGTAGGTGGCCTCTTTGAAGACAGTTACCCCGAGACAATATGAAGTGCCCATGGATTCCTCAATGAAAGGTTCAATAGACAGTAAGTGCAATCCATCACCATTAGAAGCGTCTCAGAAAGGCTGTGGGCAAAGTGGTTGCATTACTGTTTTCTAAGCAGCCATCATTCCTGAAGCCCTGTGTGCTCAGACAAACACTGCTGTCCATTAGCGGTACCAGCCTATTCTTGGGATTCAACTGTATGAGTCTAATTGTAGCTGGTGAAGCCAGGCTGAATGGGACTTCACATGTCTTTTGGACAGAACAAGAAAAATAATCAAGTACAACTTGGAAACTTGGATTTGGACTCAGACCATTTGAGGATGATTCACTCTGGCCCTGGGAAATTTTTACAAACAAACTCTCAAAATAAACTCTGGAGGGGTGGGCAATATGGCAAAAATATCATATCCCATTTTATTATTATTATTATTAATTTCGTGATTTTATCACGACTCTTTGTCATGTTGTCAGTTTGTCTGATCATCATATACAAACTAATTTCATTTCCTTTAATAGCGTGACGCGATAGTGGGGGAAGATAAAAATCTGTGTTATTAAACAATTAGGCAAAAGATACATATTGCTAATTCACATAAAACTAAAATAATCTGCGATTATGAATGCGATATTGTCTAATTGAACTACAGCTCTGTGTAGTGAATGCCGCTCAATCTGAAAGCAGGTGATGGTGATTTACTACTAATCATGGGACCAGCTTTACTGACAAGACGCGCATGACAATTGAATGCAATTAACTGCACGGCCCTATTGGCGATCTCTATGAAGATCGTCGAGTGGACCTCAAGAGGCATCTCCTTCTGCTTTAGCAGCAGGAGGAGGACATCTGGATGGTGTCCGATTTGAAGGAGATCTTTAAATAGTCCATAACTGAAAAAGCAGAAATAAAATGGAGAGAAGGGGCATTGCTACTTTAACTTTTTGGTCGGTTATTCTGTCTCGGTTTGGCATGGGTGGTCGATGAAGATGACATTCTAATATTTCACAATAGGTAAATCCAAATAGGATAGGCATGCACAGGGTAACATCTACAATAACTGACAATCTAGAAAACAAGAGACAGGAACTAATATAGGGCAGATAACGAGGGGCAGACATGTGAGCGATTAACTAATAATTAGAACAGGAACAACCTAATATGGACACAGAGAGAGAAACCAAAACTATAAAAATATATTTTTTACGTTCAGACGAAAGAAAATCAGGATTTGAAACGACATGAGGGTGAGTAAACAGTGACACAATTTTTTCAGCGGAACTATCCCTTTAACATTTGCATATATGACCTCATATGGCCTTGTAGTTTCAGACAAAACTTTTACTTTTTCTAAGCATATAAACACTCCTAGAGCTAAAGAACTATGAAGAATTGCTTGGCGCTGTGGTGTTCACTTTGACTGCTAAAATTATCATCTAATTTGAATAATCCGTCTGTATCTTCCTTATAAATTTATGATGTTGTCATATTTTTTGCTGCTTTTTTTCAACGGATGTTCTCCAAATAAAAGCACCAAACATTTCCAGAATAGCAAAACATATTATTGGACCATGTGAGTAGATCACTGCTGAAAATAGAGCTGAAAACTGTTATTGTCAACGTGTTGACCACAACACCTGAGAAAACAGTTTTGAAATGTTAAACGTGATCAGCCGAATGAAATGGTAGGTGATAAAACAAGAGTGGGAGGTAATAAAAATAAAATTAATTCAGCTGGAAGAATCGAGGAGTCGAGGATCACAAGCGAATTAAGAAAAAAAAACTAGCAATGAGGGAATGCAGGTCCATTCAGTTGTCAGCCATGATTGTGGAGTATTTGATGGAGAACCTGTATTGTGCGTTAATGGTTCTCTGTGGAGCCATGGAACAAAAATACCTCTCAGAAAACAGACAGAGGAAATGAAAAAGTCTAATTTGCTATTGAAATGAAGAGTGGGGAGATTCAACTCCTGTCTTACCTTGGAATATTAGCATTCACATTTCAGACCAATGCTTTTAGAAACCCAATGAGCACCCGATGAGTAATGCAAAACCACTATAAATATTTGCTACATTGCGAGATGAAAAAAAAAAAGATCTACCATTTCCAAATGAATAAATGCATTTCCCCTCAAACTGATGGTTTTAAAATGGATGCAAATCCTCCCCCATACTTGAATCATTTCATCCCTTTCGTTTTCACAGCTGTTGTTTTCTCACCGTCTGACGCTATGAGAACTCCCTCAATTCTGCCATATTTTCTTCAAGAAATTACTTTGTACATATCGCATACAACAAACTTTAATCACAAAATTGTACACTTGAAACCATCTAAACCACCTGATGACTATATCTTTTCGATTTGCTCTTGCAATCTTCTTTCCACTTTAATTGTTTTGTGAATTTACTATTTCAATTTAATTAAATGCATTAGAAAGATCTATACACTTGGCTTTTCCTGTACTTGTGCTCATCTTTTCATGGCAACTAATAGCGCAGCAAGTGCACTGCTTTCCATTGTGCTCTTGAATCAGTCTGCTATGGAAACGGGAACATATTTGAAATCTGTGCTTTTTTTCATATTATTATGACTTCATCAGAAATAGCCCTCTCATTTTATGCCTTATTGGCTTAACATTTGGAAAGCAATGAGGCATTCCCACAGTGGCTGGAAGGAAACTGGTGACCATGCTATCACAAGCCAGTCAGTCAGCCGGACGTGACCCCTAAACCTATAAACCCACGGGAGTACTATAGCAGGGCCACATGGGGCTCGAGCTAATATCTGGCTGCCTACCAGACCTTCCCACATAGGGTCCTCATTTGCCTTCCACCCCCTCGCCGCCTACTGCTAAACATAAACAATCCCGGAGAAACTCTGCAAATTATTCCCCACAATGCCTCTGTGTGCTCTATGATTTCGGCGCTGCTTCATCTGCATAACCAATATTATAACCCTCCTGCTCCCCTTCTTTTCTGCATTCATTTAGAGGGCACGCGAAGTGATTCATGTCATCGCAGGCTGCTTCAGTATTTTTGCTTTTACTGTTCGGATCACTAGAGACTCCAGAGAACACACAGGCAATTCCTCCTCCTAAAGAGAATTTATGAGTTTAGACAAGCCAGCCACTGATTCAAGTGAATGAGTATTTTTAGTGAATCAAAATTATACAGCATAACTGTTAAAGTCCGAATACCAATCTGGTATATTCTTATGAGTGGGTTCTTTTTTAGTTAATCAAAACCATGCAGCGTGACTGTCAAAGTCTGACTACCAGACTAATAGATTAGTTTGAGCTAGTTCTCTTTAATGAACCGAAACCATACAGCACAACTGTTGGAGTCCATTTCCCAAGCTAATAGACGTTTATGAGTTGGAAAGTAATTAATTTCGCCATGTCTGAGTCAAAGCTATGTATGAAATATGTCACCATATTTTGTGCATTTACTGAAATGATTTTATAATTTGGCAACAGAATTGCATTTTCTTTTCCCAATGTTTCTTCCTCAAAAGAATCATTAACAGACACAGAATCGTTACATTTCCTAAATGATTCCCACAGCTAGTCTTGATAGATTCGTCAGTCAGGTTAATGTTTAAACAATGGCAATAAGTCAGAAAGGTCCAATTTGGGTGTCTTGAATTCTTGAATTCTTGAAATCAGTCATTAAATTCCCCTTATCTAATAGCCCCTTGAGAGTTGACAAAAGGATAGAAGGACTAAGCCATCAGCAGCTATCGTGTATGTAGTATCAGCCAACACTTCGCATTGACTTTAAATGTGTCATTTAAATATCAGGAGATAAAGCAGGAATTTATTACCTAACAGGAAGTTAATAAAGGTTAATTAACAGTGAGAGAGAAATACATGTTAAAGGTTTATAATAAAACGGCAGATAGGGGTTTGGCCTTCATATGAAAATATCTTCCTCATGAGTCTATAATGGCCTTTTTTTTCGCCGCTGATTTGGAGGAATTTGAAATTCTGTGGAACTCTGTGGAACGGACTCGAACATGGTAAAATGTGTTAAACAGAGCTGAGAGTAACTCAACTGGAGGCATAATCAAAGCATAATATATATATATATATATATATATATATATATATATATATATATATATATATATATATATATATATATATATATATATATATATATATATATATATATATATTTTTTTTTTTTTTTTTTTTTTTTTTTTTTTTACAGTCAAGGGTCAGAGGGCAGAATTCAACGTGGACTGATGCCTGAACATATGCAAATGTACAACAATCTAATAGTAATAAAATAATATATTTATATTTAAAGCTTTTAATCAAAATTAAAACCACTATAAATGGATGATAACCTTACAGTAAGGATGTCCTAAACCCTCAGCATGTCATTTCCATTCATCTTACCCACTGACTTAATTACATTATTCTGCATTTTTCACATCACACAGAGGTGTGGATTCACGGCGGGAGGCAGCAGGTGTCCATCCGTCTCACTGAACAGCACTATGACAGAACTTGACATTAACACTACAGCAGAGGTGAGATACAATTTTGATCCTGCATTATTTTTAGTCAGTTACACTACTGTTCAAAAGTTTTGGGTCAGAGATTAATTTTACTTATTTATTTAGCAAGGACGCATTGACTAAATGGTGTTCTTTGAACATTCTATTTATAAAACAATAGTGTAAACAAAAAATGGATATCTTTCTACACAAATATATTAAGCAGCACAACTGTTTTCAACATTTGTTTCTTGAGCACTAAATCAGTAATTTATAGAGTTGTTCCGATTCCGATACTAGTATCGGAAATATCTCCGATACCACAACAAATTCTGGCATCGGCATCGGCGAGTACATGAACCCATATACCGATCCGATACCATTTTCTTAAACAAGACCTAGTTATGACCGCTAGCTTTGCCTAACAGCTGCACGGTTCTTCTTCGCTGCTCAGAATGCATGGCAAACATAGGAAGTTGTGCTGTGTTGCCACAAGCAACCCCTGTTTAGAGCAGCGTAGAAGAAATGAAGACGCGTTAGCAGCACTGATCTATATATGACCGGATCGCTCATCGCGTTCTAAACTGCCAACAGACAGTGAAGCCGCTTCTATATTATAGATCAGTGGTTAGCAGTATGTCTCTGTAGTACCGGTAGTTACCGACTCCCGAGTATATTCGGTACCCGCAGCTGCGTTCAGTCACTTCCGTGTTAGTCAAAGCGCAGGGCTCCAGACAGTAGCGGAATATATACTAGTGTCTGTGAATATTAAACTGCAAAATACTACCGAATTTACTATAGAATACTATAGAATACTATAGAATTTACCGTTTCATTTGAGAAAACTGTCATATCATAAACACAGACACTCAAAGATCTTCATGGCAGCCCATTAGAATAAATGTTTGGTTTAACATGAGTAAATTGACAATATATTAAGCTACTGTTGTAGCCTACAGTAGATTTAGCTATGTCTCTATGTAGTAATAATAATACGTCTCTATTAATAATAATAAATATGCCTAGATGGTTGCTTGTTTTTTACTTGTTTCGTTGTAAAGAGATTGTCTGATTAATATATCATTTTTTATATTCCTAGACTTATTTGTTGCAGTTTTTTATACAGTTATATTGTAAAACTAAAATACCTTTTTTAGTTTACGTGTTAGATTTTTGGCTGCATTTGAAGTTCTTTTTCGCTTAAGAAAATAAATAATACCGTCAAATTCATGTCAGATAATAAAAATACGGTAATGAATACAGTAGTTCACCATGTATTTATTCATGTTTTATTAAGGGATCAGTCTGAAGCACACCATAAAATAATTCTAGCAATTTACACAGGGCTAGTAGTATATACAGCTGTATTTTCAGATACACACCCAGGTATCGGAGCAGTACTCGGTATCGGCCGATACCCTGAGCCCAGGTATCGGAATTGGTATCGGGAAGAGAAGAAAGTTAACGGAACATCTCTAGTAATTTAGAATGATTTAAGAAACATGTGATCATGTGTATGGTCGATATGAAAAAACGATCACTTTACACTTGTGTCATTTAAAATAAATTTAGATCATGACTGCATGTACTTGCTAATAAAACTATGTAGGTCATATGGGCTCCCTGCATGTTATGTGGAGTGTTTCAGAGTTTTTCTTCAGCAGAACATTTGCAGATCTTTCCAGTCCCGAAGATCTTTTCAGACTGTTACAGCCTCATTAGGAAGACTGTGGCAGAGTACTTGTTTGATTCACAGGTTTGAAAAGGCCTTTCATGTCACTATGGAAAAAGACGCAAAGAATTGGAGTTAATTGGATGCTATTTGGGTGCTGAGGCAGGTAACTATGGTGTTCTATGGGTGTGAGATCTATGAATAATGAGCTAAAAGGATGTATCGGCAAACAAATACTTCAGCCAAACACGCACACACACACACACAAAAAAAAAGTCAAATGAGTACCGCAAAAACAAGACAAACATCTAACCATGACAGTGCAACATCCTACCACTGCGCACCACTATTAATCTTCATTCATGGTTTGAGACGTAGCCAGGCTATGAGGAAACTAGCCCTTCTACATTTGTCCTTGAGAAATGCACACAAATGCCGAGCCAGACTATAGAGACTTTAACAAAAGCGGACAGGTGACCCCCCAGGTCTTGGCACATTGAATTTGAACCAGAGGTTTGTGGACTTCCGTCTCAGGTCCAGTGTTTTTCATTTGACATGATATGAAATGTATTTTGCCATGCATTGAGGGCATATGAAAAAAAGAGGGGGTGGGGACATCCCTGGACATTTGCCACTCATTGGAGGTCTGACCCAAATGAAATCTGTTAAAATGATTCATATTCCCCACGAGTTTCTTCCCGCCATGTTAACACAGGCTTTTCATCGCTATGCAATAGTCACCACCCTGTATGTGTGAGGCTGCACGCTCCATTGCACACTTGCGATGGGATTAAGTATGCACACTGCGTCTCCTGAAAGAGGACAAGGATCAATACCGCTGCTATCTTTTCTCTCTCTATTTCCTCCGACCTGCCGTTCCCTCCCTTTAAACACACCTAACTTATGCATCATGGCATGAAGCCATCATATCGAGAAAGCTTTGTTCATGTTAAAAGCATGGCGACACGTGTATCTGATAAAACAGGGTCTGATTGTTGGTTCCAGTTGACTTTAAGCACAGACTACCATAATAGTAGATGACTCATCGCAGTTTCCGTACCCTGATAATCATGGGTAGCACATTAGAGCGGACAAGATGAGAGCAGCCTCCGGACTGAGAAAACATCATTAGTGCTCAGCAGCATCACACAGATGTGCTGGCCCACTGATCTCCTTCACTGGCTCCTCTCATAGCTCAACTCTTTTCTTTTTTTTTTTTTGGTGTTTAATGTTTCTGGAGGTCGCAAGGTTGCCCACAATAAGCTCACAGGAGAATAACAATGCTGACGTCTTTATTTGAAACACCTCATTGGCTTGTTTACAGGATTGTTTGGGGGTATGGATGGTTGATATGGGATGGGATAGATGGTCAACAAGGTGACTAGGAGACCACTAACTGTCTAGTTCAACAGTGAGGTGTTGAGGTCCAGGAATAGTGGATTTTATTAATAGCTAAATAGGACCACACTGACCAACACCAATAAATAAACCAGCAGTTATTACAGTGGATTTAATAAAATGTTTTTAATTTAAAAAAGAACTGTACTGGACCATACAAATATTTATTTTATATTGGTCATTAAAATTAGTTCATAGTTTCTTAACAGAAGCAACTTTAAAATATAAAAATGTTGTAAATTAGTAAATGTTGAAATTAGAACTCTAAACAAGGAAGAATACTTCTATACATTTTATCAACCTTTGTTACAAATTGAGTTTAATCGTAAATTGTTACCGTCTCGCTTAAAGATGGCAATCTTTAAATATACACAAAGGCCATAGCATTGAAATTACATACATATGGATATTGTACATATATATATATATATATATATATATATATATATATATATATATATATATATATATATATATACAGTATTGTTCAAAATAATAGCAGTACAATGTGACTAACCAGAATAATCAAGGTTTTTCGTATATTTTTTTATTGCTACGTGGCAAACAAGTTACCAGT
The DNA here is from genome assembly GCF_023724105.1 of Carassius gibelio. NCBI lineage: Eukaryota > Metazoa > Chordata > Actinopteri > Cypriniformes > Cyprinidae > Carassius > Carassius gibelio. The sequence continues at coordinate 15,750,192 of NC_068403.1, read as the reverse complement.
AGGTTCAGTAGATTCTCAGAAAACAAATGAGACCCAGCATTCATGATATGCACGCTCTTAAGGCTGTGCAATTGGGCAATTAGTTGAATTAGTTGAAAGGGGTGTGTTCAAAAAAATAGCAGTGTGGCATTCAATCACTGAGGTCATCAATTTTGTGAAGAAACAGGTGTGAATCAGGTGGCCCCTATTTAAGGATGAAGCCAACACTTGTTGAACATGCATTTGAAAGCTGAGGAAAATGGGTCGTTCAAGACATTGTTCAGAAGAACAGCGTACTTTGATTAAAAAGTTGATTAGAGAGGGGAAAACCTATAAAGAGGTGCAAAAAATGATAGGCTGTTCAGCTAAAATGATCTCCAATGCCTTAAAATGGAGAGCAAAACCAGAGAGACGTGGAAGAAAACGGAAGACAACCATCAAAATGGATAGAAGAATAACCAGAATGGCAAAGGCTCAGCCAATGATCACCTCCAGGATGATCAAAGACAGTCTGGAGTTACCTGTAAGTACTGTGACAGTTAGAAGACGTCTGTGTGAAGCTAATCTATTTTCAAGAATCCCCCGCAAAGTCCCTCTGTTAAAAAAAAGGCATGTGCAGAAGAGGTTACAATTTGCCAAAGAACACATCAACTGGCCTAAAGAGAAATGGAGGAACATTTTGTGGACTGATGAGAGTAAAATTGTTCTTTTTGGGTCCAAGGGCCACAGGCAGTTTGTGAGACGACCCCCAAACTCTGAATTCAAGCCACAGTACACAGTGAAGACAGTGAAGCATGGAGGTGCAAGCATCATGATATGGGCATGTTTCTCCTACTATGGTGTTGGGCCTATTTATCGCATACCAGGGATCATGGATCAGTTTGCATATGTTAAAATACTTGAAGAGGTCATGTTGCCCTATGCTGAAGAGGACATGCCCTTGAAATGGTTGTTTCAACAAGACAATGACCCAAAACACACTAGTAAACGGGCAAAGTCTTGGTTCCAAACCAACAAAATTAATGTTATGGAGTGGCCAGCCCAATCTCCAGACCTTAATCCAATTGAGAACTTGTGGGGTGATATCAAAAATGCTGTTTCTGAAGCAAAACCAAGAAATGTGAATGAATTGTGGAATGTTGTTAAAGAATCATGGAGTGGAATAACAGCTGAGAGGTGCCACAAGTTGGTTGACTCCATGCCACACAGATGTCAAGCAGTTTTAAAAAACTGTGGTCATACAACTAAATATTAGTTTAGTGATTCACAGGATTGCTAAATCCCAGAAAAAAAAAAAATGTTTGTACAAAATAGTTTTGAGTTTGTACAGTCAAAGGTAGACACTGCTATTTTTTTGAACACACCCCTTTCAACGAATTGCCCAATTGCACAGCCTTAAGACCGTGCATATCATGAATGCTGGGTCTTGTTTGTTTTCTGACAATCTACTGAACCTACTGGTAACTTGTTTGCCACGTAGCAATAAAAAATATACTAAAAACCTTGATTATTCTGTTTAGTCACATTGTACTGCTATTATTTTGAACAATACTGTATATATATATATATATATATATTTTTTTTTTTTTTTTTTTCACACCAGGCAAGAAGTGCAGCATCTAGGACAAACTCGCAGGTATCACACACACACACACACACACACACACAGTCAGGACGTGTCACATCCAGTTAAAGCAGCAGTCTAAAACAGTTTATTTAATCACCACTCGGGCATACGTTTACTTCAAGAATGAACAATGTGCCATAAATTGAAGTTTGGTGTAAAAAACAACAACATAGCAAACGGAAAGAGAAAGAGCAATCTATATTATAGATCTCTATATGAATCATACAGACTTTATTAGAGCCAAAGAAGGACAAATGTTTCTCTGAAAAATGCTCAATACACAATTTTAAACCCTAGCGTGAAGTCATTATGTACATTAGCAATGATTTGGGACAAATATAGTGCAATTTAATGGGAAACTGTTTGGATGGCATTCTGTGGCGCGGCAGGATTTCTGTCAGTTAAATATTGCTTTCTCACATCACAGCTTTAATTCTGCAACCCAACAAATGCATTAATGTGACCAGCTGGATATAAACTGATGCAAATACATAGAAACAATCGTGACATTAAACACTTGGGTCGGATTTGCATGTGTTTTGGTCAGATTGATAACCGCTTGGAAATACTAATATCCACATCCTCTCAGCCTTGAAAGCAAACTGCTGATCTTTCTCTACTAATTCAACATCATTAATTAGGCCTGCATAGTAATGGTATGAAAACATGCACTGTAGTATACACATATCATTTCGTTGTCTATTTTAAATCCGCATCTGAATTGTCAAGCTCTGTGCACAGCGTCACATGCTCTGTGCACAGCGTCATGTGTCAAAGCATACAGTGATTTCCAACTCTAAAGGCCACTCTCGTACTGTCTAATGACAGCTGACCTTCTCAGCCGCTTTAGCAACAGAAGCAATCAGGTAAACTATATAGGCAAAAGCAAAAAATTGGTCGACCTCTACATTCAAAATGGCATTAATCTGAATTGTCAATTGCTATTGATTTTTTTTTATATATATATATATATATATATAATTACGTTTTTCAAGAATTATAAATTAAAATAACTATTTTCTATGTTAATATTAAAGTTTTATTTATTCCTGTGATGGCAAAGCTGAATTATCAACAGCTGTTACTCCAGTCTTCAGGGTCGCATGATATGCATGCAAAATAGATATTTATTTAAGAGATTCGGTACAGATTACATTTCGCAGAGTGGTAAATTATTTGTGTTTTTTGTAGGTTAACTTTCGGTTAGCTTTACATCACAGCAAATGTAATCTGTGATCCTAACCTCCCTAATTATAAACCTCTTCCTTCAGACAGACTAGTTGATTATGCAAATGTGTAGTTTTGCAGATCCTTAGTTCGGGGCCCCTTCAGACTGGCTGACTGCTTATCCCCATGCACCCCTTGTTTCCTCCTCCCTCACCTCCATTAAATGTTGGTAAATATTCCCTGATCTGCCTGAGACGTGCCGGCGGTTGTATAAGAGCAGATAGTGATTCAATAATGTGGGACAGATTGGAAGGGGGAGATCAAAAGACCCTTTGAAAGCGAGTCCGCATTTTAAAAAAGGCAAAAAAAGAGAGATGGCTACTCAGCCGTCTACCTTTGTGTTATTAAAGCTGATAATGAAATGACACAGCATCGTGGCTCCTGAGCAGAGGCATTTAAAGAGCACTGCTACTTGACATGCTGTAGCACCCTTATTTGGGCTTTAAAAAAGGTGGTAATGATTGACGCATGAGAGGAGGGGTGATCGCAGTGCTCGAACGGCTCCCTTTCACAGACAGATAATTAGGATTTAGACTCAGTCAGGCCTCTGCCATGGATGATAATGGCTTGAACTGTGCAGAGCCATGAATGTTTGCCACATTCATCACTGCTGCCTTGCTGTTGCCAGATCAGCCTGATATATTAAACAGTGACACCTATAGACTCTGATAAGGAACTGCACAACTTAAAAATTATGTGTACACATGGTTTCCTCGGCACCAACAGCTGAAAACCCCTTAACATATGGGCTCCCACGACTTGATATGGGCCGATAACCTTCGTCCACTGCCAAGCACTGCGGTCGGGGTGCAGTCGAGGTGTTTTTACGATGACCGTGGGTGTTTTTTAATGAGCTGCTCTCAGCTGCAGGCCCCTTAAATGCAGTGCTGTATATGTAGCATATGATGCTTGAGCACAACCATGTCCACAGACGGCATTAGTAGGAGAGCTATTTGAAGCGTGGCCAGAAATCACAGGCATCCATGTGCACAAAGCATTTTTGAGAGAATCCCGGGACAATTGCAGTTGCTTCAGCTGCCCGTATTTGAAAGCAGGCCAGCTCTGAGGAATTGTGTTAAGAAAACGACAAGGCTTTTAAAAAGTCAGCTCTTTTGTTCCAGACGTCATCCAAACACCTAATCTTATATGGTCAGTGCGTCTAACGATTTATTCATTCTGTCGGTCAAAGGGAATCCTTTTTGTTGGTGAGTTGTAAAATATACAAACAAAATGTTTTCGTGAAACTCGATGGCCATAAAACTATAAAGGCTACAGAGACAAAACTGCATTTTTCTTCTCTTTTCTTTTTAAGAAAGGGATAAGAAACCCGAATAAAGTGTGAGAGAAAGAAGGTTTTACAGGGAGCTTTGCACATGTGACTGTTTGCGGTCAATAGAGGCTTACACATTCAATCAACCTGCTCCTTATCTGCCCACAAACAACACAGACATTTGAACCTCTGCAATAGAGTGATACCATTACGGCGAACTTCCACACGCTAAACGCCTCGCTTTGCAGGGTATAGTTGGTTAATATTTGTTCCTATTCTTCCCCCATTGAAGAAATGATAGATTGCTATCATATCATATAGACTGCTCTCTTAAAAGAAGTGTTGCTGGTGCAAGAACTGCTCAATCCTCAAAAGAGCAGTACAGGAAATTCAGAATTTCAGCCATTCTGCTGGGCAATTCTGTTCAGAAAAGAAAACAATGACTGTTAAAATGCATTGAACAAAACAATGAAACACAAACTGGGGTTCATGATATTAATCATAATTATTTTATCCGATTAAATGCTTGTAACTTTAGCAAATAAACAGAAAAACTGCATCTAATTTTCAGTTATTTTCTAATATAATATTTTCATTTGTATATTATCTTTCTATAATTTTGCCTTGATGTTACTGTGAAAAGTGCAATACAAATAAAGTTCAACTGCAAAACTTTTTCAAGTTCAGACATAACTCCAACAATGTATAGTATAACTCTATATAGATCAATAAAAAGTAAAGGCTTTATAGATAATATTTAAATAATTTTTGTCTTTAAAGAAATAGTTCCCCCCAAAATGTTGTCATCATTTATTCACCTTTATTTTGTTCCAAACCTGTATAAGTGTCTTTCTTATACTGACAAAAGAAGATATTTTGAAGATTTTTTTTTAAGAACCATTGATTTCCGTAGTAGGGAAAGAAATATTATGGAAGTCAATGGGATCTGACAAGTGTTTAATTAACAGCATTCTTCAATTGGAAATTCAATTATATTCTTATTTTTAAAATGTATATCTAACTTAACATTTTAGGAAGGGGGTTCCTTACAGAAAAAAAAGGATATTATGTTGGGAACATTTGGCGTAAAAAAAGAAAAAAAAAAAAAAAAAAATGTAAAAAACCCACATATAGAGTATAGAGTATAGTACATATAGAGTATACACATATTTATATCAGAGCTGGAAAATCTAAACTAGACAGCTGCAGTTAAAGCCTAGCAGTTAAACCACGCATGCACTTTTGACCACACAATGAGATTCAAAATTAATCACGTTCACTGAAGCTGGCACACAATAATATTCCACCAAGCACACACTATATTCCACATGCTAACAATATTAGCGCTCACCCTCTAGCGTATTTTCAGTTCCTGGAAGAATTCCTTCGCTTGCTTTACTGAGCTCTCTTCACCCGCTTACAGATGTTGCCACCCACCTCTGGCACATGGATATTTATAATCACAAACATTCATAATGAAATCAAATGGACACATGACCTAGTTCTTACAGCTGAAGCACATCATCCTTCATGACTTTCGAACAGATGACTGCTAAAGCTGCCAAGATCTGCAGGCCCTGACATATCTCGGAGGATTATGGAAATTCTCTTTACAAACATTGCGTTTGACACCACATGTCTTTCGATTCACAAAACACTTACTGTTTCATTGAAGAATCAATGAGAGGTTGCGTGTCTAAAGTCTTTTCTCAGTTAGAAAATCACAGACTAGCGTTAGCTAGACAAAGCGGTCTCGACACCCGTAACACTTGACAAGCACTAACCTCTTAAACTGAGAGGCCTGAGGCAATAAGCCGTCCATAACATCTGGATGTGAGAGGTATTGCACCCTCAGAGCTGTTAAAAAGCAAATCTTTCTATTCTCAATTCAAACACTTCTTCCAGAGACAGAATGCTTAGCTCAGACCACTGAGCAGCGAATGAGTGCTTGCCGGGGATGCTAACCTATAAATCATACATGATGACTTAGCATTAGCTTCCTCCAAAAATAGACGGATTCCTCCAAAAACAGACGCACCTTTCTCTGAGGATGGCACTAACCTTGAAGAACTGTACTACAACAGGACTGTCTGTGTTGACAGCTGGCTATAATGTTTATATTTAGTGCTGAGCCGCGGGCTAGCATTTAGACTCTGAATGCATGTCAGAGGCAATGAGAAAGTTGAGCTCTGATTCCTTGTGATTGATCCATTCTTGTCCATGCCCCACATAGCAAACTGCTGGAGTTTGTGGGTGCACAGGCGCATCCATTGTGGAAAGGAAGTACACTTTAGCATGTGTTCAAGAAAAATACTCACTATGGAAATAATAAACTTTACAAGAATATACTTAAGTGTGAACTGAATGTTATGCTTTTGGGCAATTAAACATTAAATCAAAGTGTAAAATGAAAAATTGAACTTAAGAGTGCTTTTTTGACCCATTAATTTCATAACTGCATCTTTTCTCTTTGAAATATGCTGAAAGTTCACTGTTGAATGTACTGATAAGCACTTAAATACTTAAATGTCATTTCAATTTAAACTTGTACGTCATGCATTCAAAAATATTTGTAAATGCCCATTTATGAAGCTGAATTTGCAAATTAGCACATAAAAAAAAAAATTAACTTCAAATGTGACATTGAATAACAAACCACATTTAAAATTATGCTTGTAATCAGATATATACTTATATTTAAGATTTGAAGCAAGGTTATTATAATTAACTAATATTATATAATCTTATAAAAAAAATACAATGAAATAAACTAAATGAAATTAAATCTAAAAAAATAATAATACTTATTTCAGCTAGTTTCCAAGGCAACGTTATTTTGTAGTCAAACTTGTAATAAAATAACTTAAAAGAAAAGAAAAGAGAAAAACATACATATAAACATACATAAAACATGCATATAAAAAAATCTAAAACTACTTAAAATGTCAAACACAACAAAATCACTAAAGCTCAAATTTAAATGAAAAAGGAAAATCTAAAATCTAAATATTAACAATAACTATAACAGTTTCTCAATGATACTAAAATAACACTGAATTAAAATACACTACAAGTCTATTAATAAAGCATACTTCTTTTTCAAAAGGCATATTCAACCATTTGCTGTTGGTGCCGGTTAGACGTGTATATATCTTTGCAGATAGACCAGTTAGCAGTCTTAATGTGCATGAGGCTTTGCAGAGGGGTTAAAAGGTGAGATTAGTCAAGAATTATATTCATTTCAAGGCCCCTTGTTGTGTTGGAATGCTGCATGCGGACATGGCCATCAGCTGATGCCGTTTTTCAAGAAAATGACATGATGTATTACCCTTTAAGCGGATATAAAAGTGTTATGTTGGTGTGAACCACAACAGGGTGCCAAACGTGGAAAGTGCCACTAAGCCGACATGATTTCCCAACAAATCTTTGGCCACACAGAGTGTACGTTAATGTAAACGACATGGAATAAGATCTACAACATTTGCGACACAGGAAGCCCATTAGTCTTAACCAGTCTCTGGTTAAGTGTACATGCGAAACACTCAAAGTAATGTTGTTCAGCACCGCTACATAGAAGGAATTAGCAGCATGTATTTAATGCATTCGCTGACATTGTTGGTCTTTTCACTGTCAGGTTTAAATATCATCAAGCAAAAGTGACCGACTCTGAGCAAGAGTGCCGAAATATTGGTCAGGCCCTAACCTAAGGCAGTATTCAATGTCAGAATACTTATCACTTAATAAAGTGAGTTGGACTTGTCCCACTGGTTCCTAGTATTGCCACTGCTGCAGCAATAGAAATGCCATTCAGTGCTGGAGAGGTATGAGACCTCAGCCCAGCAGGCTCAAGAGATCAGCTGAGATCCGCAGATTTGATACTCTATCATTACTCCACAGAGTATCTTCTGCCTCGCAGACAGCAGTTTCGAGACTTGGCATCCTTGTGTGTGTGTTGACAGCACAGGAAGCTCCAGGGACACTAGAACAGTCTTTCTGTACAGACCCAAGGATTACATTATTAATACCCAGAGGTTTTAACTCAAACCAAGGGGTCAGGTTCAGAAGGCTAGCATACAGTGGGTAAAATATGTGATGCGATCTGGGAAAACCTGTCGGATGATGCACTGGGACATTTAGGTTGAATGTCAATTTTTTTTGTCAAAATGACAATTTTGAATGACAGTTTCATTCAGTTAATATTTCACAACATCTTGTCTATCATCTCAGTGTGTTCAATCTTGGTGATGTCAGTGCCCTAAAAGATGTTATAAAATGGACTATTTCACATTCAGAGATAAAGGATCGGATGAATTTACTAAAGACGAGGAGTCTGATAACAGTCTGTTATATGCACAGGTGCGCTGCACTCGCTTTTGTAAATGCAAATGACAAGGTTCACTATTTGTGCTATCTAAACATACAAGGTTTGATCAAAAGTTCAGAGACAGAAAACAGAAAACTGTCCTCTTCAGGCTAACGTGAGTCTGTTTGTGTAGTGATGCAGTATAGCGCTCCTGACATACACTGATCATTAAGTAGAAGTAAAAGTTAAACCCGTCTCACTTTAAACCCATTTTTCTCAAAATTTCCATTCCAGAAAAACATAGCTATCAGCCAAATTCAGATAACTTTTGTTACATTCAAGCTAAAAACAACATTTCAAGGTAACATTTCACCATGTGTTGGGTTTTCCTAGATTGCATCACGTTTATATTGAACACGTCGTTGAACCATGTATTGAACCATTTTTCTCAGTAAATATATTTCTAAAGGTGCTGTTGACTTGACATTTTCACAAGATGTCAGTAACAACCCAAGTAATCCATACATGCAAAGAAAACAAAACAAATAATTGGAGAAACTAAGTTCTGTGTAATAAAATGGAATGATACAGGGGGAAAGTATTGAACACATGAAGAGAGGGAGGTACAAAAAAGGCATTGAAAGCCAAGTCACCAGCAGAAAATCTACCAGTAATTAGAAAGCAATCCTGCCCCTTGTCAGTGGAAATTAATATTAGCTGGTTCAGTCTCAACACCTACAGTACCAGGTTAATGAAGATGAAATAAGGGTGGACATTTCAGCAAGACAATGATCCCAAACACAGCCAAGGAAACCCTCAATTGGTTTCAGAAAAAGAAAATAAAGCCGATAGAATGGCCCAGACAATCATCTGAATTGAATCTAACAGAAAATAAGAACTAAAGGTCAGAGTACATAGGAGAAGCCCAAGGAACATTCAAGATTTGAAGACTCTGGAAGAATGGGCCAAAATCACACCTGAGCAATGCATGCAACTAGTTTCTCCATACAGGTGTCATTACCAACAAAGGCTTTTGTACAAAGTATTAAATACATTTTAGTAGTTCATTAATTTTTCCGTGTCATTCCATTTTATTACACAAAAGTTAATTTCTGAACTTATTTGTTTTGTTTTATTTGTATGTATGGATTACTTGGGTTGTTACCGACATCTGGTGAAAATTCCAAGTCAACAGCACATTTAGAAATATTTACAGGGGAAAATTATAAAGTGTTCAGTACTTATTTTACCCACTGTAGGCCAGTTATCCCCACTCAGAGGTTTTGTAACTGGGTGTTTCTTCTTTTGCAATAGTGTGTGCCTCTATTTCATCCCATCACATCATCATTTGGTACAATTTATTCAGTCTTATATTTGGCCGAGCACGAAGCTTTTTTCAGCCGCACAATTTTTTTTTGGCCAAACATCCGTTGCATCGATAAGTTTTATAATGGATTTTCATACGTCATGATTGAAAGTCTATTCTTGGAACAGAGGTAAATTAAAATCTACATATAAAATGCATTTGAATAGTAGAAAAACGGTCCCACTTTGTATTGTCTCCTTAATACCTGTGTACTTACATAGTAACTAAATGTAACCACAGTGTAAGTATACATTGGCATATAGTATCTACAGCTCTAGTGTTTGTGTAACTACACATATCTAACAACCATCGGGATGGTTTGTGTAAGTACAAATGTGTAACAGGACATTGGTAACAGCACTTGTTTACACTTCACTAAGTACTCGTGTAACAGGAATTATATAACAACATTTTGTAACAACAATATGTATAAAAGTAACTGGAAATATTTGACCCAGAGGGTGGAAATGTATAGGTTTAGAGATATGTAAAGTGTGAGGAGTTGGTACTACTACTTACATGGTAACTCCTAATGAACTGTCCACTTGATATAAAGCTTAACATTCTGGACACTAAAGCCTAACTTACTGGCTGCTGCCGTGCAACATCAGAGTAATTACATGATGAATCTAATACAAAGTGTATCACTTTCTTTACCAAAGTAAGTGCTGTTTGTCCTGTTGCACATTTGTACTTTCATGACCAAAAAGTGTTGTTACCAATGTCCTGTTGCACATTTGTACTTACACATAGCATTCAATGGGTTGTTACATGCTGTATGTGTAGTTACAAACATTAGAGTTGTAGATACTATGTACCAATGTGTAATTACACTGTGGTTATATACTATGAACACATCTAGTTACTATGTAAGTACACAGGTATTAGGAGCACAACACAAAGTGGGACCAGAAAAAATAAATAATGAAGGCATGCTAATAAGTTTCCAAGACAATTCTAAAAAGAAATAAGTAAAAAATATGTTCGCTCTAATAAAAATTTACCCACAGGACATAAAAGTGCTAAAGGTGGAAGAAACACCTTTTTAAAGGTCTTTTAAAAGTGTGAAATTGACTTTTTTTCCCCATCTGCTACCTCTCATGTCACAGCTCAGGATAGTCTCTAGTGAAGCTGCTAATTTCCTGTGGCTCAGGTGATTGGCTCAAAATGGAAAGGGGAATGATAGCTTTCAGTTATCATGATTTACTTGGTTAAACTAATAATTTGAATCATGCTGGAATGGTGTATGATAAAACACATGCCTTGCACTCCATTTTGAAGAACATAAGCAGACGGAAAAGAGAAGCAGCAGCTGTGGCTCTGGACCCCCAGGGCTGGTGGCTCCTTTTAATCTACTTTAATTGTGCCTGCCTGCCAAGGGAGAGGGCAGACTGGGCGAGACCCATCACACGACTGCACTAATGAGGACAAGAAGTAAATCAAAGCTATTGTCCTTACAGGGTTGCTCCCTCTTTTCATATTTCTCTCACAGAGGTCCCACTCATTTTCACACAGACCTAAAGGGCCATCGTCACACACACATGCCATCAACATTGTCACTGACAATATTAACTTAACGCTGCTTGTGTGCGTGTGTGTGTCTGTGTGTGTGTGTGAAACAGAGGCTTCAGGGAACGGGGCAGTGCTAGAGAGAAAAGGGTCTGACCTTTTTATTAGGAGATAAGCGAATCAGTGTCCAGGTGCAATGCTCACCTGGCCCCGTTTTCTCTTTTTTGGCTTCATATTAGACGCATTGTCTTCTCGAGTCACATAACAGCTCCTCTGAACACAGAATTTGATTTTTCCTTTTGGAGAAAGATTTGAAGCTTTGTTTTGTTGAATTATGAGCCAGCTTTATAGCGTTTGAAAGCATTATCCAGAATTCTCAGGTCAATGATTAGTATTTCAGCAAACTGTATTGCCTTGGTCTAAAAATAATTCACTGTCTGCAAATAATACTAGACATAGACAACTAACAGGGTCGGTTTAATTGGTTTAACTGTAAGCATTCAGATTCAATGTAAACCTCATCCTTATATAAACAAATAAATGTAGAATTAAAATATAGTACATATTCTCAAAATATAACTCAAAACTCATGCAATGTATAGTAATAAAATCCAAATGACTTACATTTTAATTTAATTTTCATATAATTTCAAATTATATATTTTTATATAAATATAGAATAAACAAAATGTTATTTCAATTTATTTCATATAGATATCAACCTCTGTGAACCTCTGCACAACCTGACCTTCAATTCACCCACCTATGAACATGTTATTTCGGTCATTTTCTATGTATTAAGCCTCTGGGGTGTGACACTATGTTTCCCGCTGTGTCTGTCCTCACTACCTGCTACACTGGAGAAAAATGCAGGTTGAATGAGTGGACACAGCACAGTTGGGAATGTTCAATGTGGACTCTTTACCCACCAAGGAACCTCGAGTAGAGACGGACCACACGCCGGTAAAGTTAGAGTAAAGCGCGACAGGTTTGCATCTAAACACCAGGACTCGAGGTGAATCACTGCCCACACAACCTGTCCAAGTAGGGAAATGCACACAGGAAATGACACTCTGGTACAGTAAATGAAAGGGTAGCGTTAAAGATTTTCTGAAGTCCAAATGATCTATGGACTACAGAGAGTACCCATAAATAAGTTGCTTCAGCCTATTGAACTTTATGGAGGACAGGCATATGACACCCAGCCTTGCAAATTTAAACAACCGCTCTGCTTTATGTCCATCTTTATGTGCAATTGTTGAGCTGTGCAAACAATTCATCGCAGATCTAACAAAGTACATGATAATAATGTCGATGCACAGTTTGATATTATCCCACAGATTGAATCTGGGCACAGACTGACACTTAATTTTTTTACAAGCTGCGTGGGTCATAATTTTTGCTTGTTTAGTTGTTCAGTTTTTGCCCAAATACTGAGTAAATACCAGAGAAGATATTAGTTTTTACAATAGTTAACTCAGACCTGATCTAACTATCCCCCTTTAGTACAGTATATGAGGATGAGTCAGTTCTTTCCTGACAGGTAATTAAGTTCTCTTATCTCGGAAACTAGAACAAATTTCTCACTATAAATTCACTTAATCCAAAGGCTCTTTAAACTTTATATCAAATCAAACTCTCATTTTGACTTTATGGTCTAATATATTCTCTTTTTACCTCATTGTACTGGATATTTTACAAGCCTTAATGTCGAGAGCTAAATCATCTCTAGCAGATTTTGATAACGCACACAGTTTATGTTCACAAAGTAACAGCTTAAGGTTGTCAGCCCTGTTTTAAAGAGCTAAATACTGCACAAATCCAAAATGGCACAAAACATTTTCTATTCGAGTTATGAAATTATGTGAATAATTTTCACAAAATAAAAGAGATAATATTAAATGCATGTTATTTTTTATTTAGTACTGTCCTGAGTAAGATATTGTACATAAAAGATATTAACATTTAGTCCACAAGACAAAAAAAATTGCTGAAATTATTAAAATAACCCTACTCAAAAGTTTGGGAACCCTTGGTTCTTAATACTGTGTTCTGTTACCTGATGATCCTCGACTGTCTTTCTGTTTTGTGATGGTCGTGCATGAGTCCCTTGTTTGTTCTGAACAGTTAAACTGAGCAGCATTCTTCAGAAAAATCTTTAAGGTCCTGCAGATTCTTCAGTTTTCCAGCATCTTTTGCACATTTGAACCCTTTCCAGCAGTGACTGTATGATTTTGAGATCCATCTTTTCACACTAAGGGCAATTGAGGGACTCAAACACAACTATTAAAATAGGCTCAAACATTCACTGATGCTTCAGAAGGAAACACATATTCAAAAGCATTTATAAAAGTAATCACTTTTGCTACCATCAGAGAATTTTTTTTTTTTTTTTTTTTTTTTTTTTTTTTTTTTTGCGACCCAATTGCTGCACTCTACACTCAGTTAAAAATAAATAAACCATTCAAAGCCACTGTCATAAAGATTTGACGGATGAAATCATGTCTTGAAAGGATGCATTTATTAAATTACGTTGTGTCATTTGTGATAAGGCTTCCTGGTTGAAATTACTTTAGTCACTGTCACTATGGTTACAGACTTTATTTACAGCTACAGAATACCCTACCGCTATGAGTTAAGTTCCCTAGAAAGGTTTAGGGTTACATGGGTACTTTTCCTTTTTTTTAAAGCAACCTCCATTTGAGCTAAGCTCGGGCTCATATGGCGCTGTGTTTTTCTGCATGACGGACCCCATCAGTGACTAAACCAGCTGCTGCTTGACAGGAGTTCTCTGGAGCTGAGCTGCTCTACTCTGGCCTTTGTTTTGACCAATCGTACTTGGCTACCCGTCAGACACATTCACAGACATGCATTCACACACATGCGTGCACACACATACACACAAGTGCTCAGAGCTTGTCACACATGAGGTGACCCACTTCACCTGCAATTCTTTTTCAACTTTAGATCTCACACACCAGTCACATTTTTCATGCTACGCTCATACATGCAGTACACATGCTTGTTTTTCTATCACAGTAAAAACTTTCATCGAGGACTTCCGTTGTATCCTATTTGTAGCTCTATTGGTCTATGAGATGTACTGAATGTCTTAAAAAAACAACTCACACACACACACACATACAAATGTGCTATATTTTAGGGACAAATCTGTGCCCACTAAATCATTTCCATGTGAAATTTGGTCAATGAATAAAACATTTTAAAAAATTATCTGTCCGGCATGGGTAAAATAATTATAATGCTGAAGATGAGACACAATTCATATTTCTTCATTAAATAACTTAAAGTAATTTGAAAAATGCACTCTCTTTCTCTCTCAAAATGCACAAATGAACGCATGAATCACATCTGGTCTGCACTCTAAGCGAGCTGCACACTGCACAGTTGACACAGGAATTGTCACTTGCACAATCTAGGCATTGTCTCATCATCACTAAAGTTTATAAATTGCATTTCTTTTTTTATTCTTGCCAGTGTTTAAACCATTCAGCGCTTGCGTGCTCTCCTGGAGACCGTGCGCTCATGGACACTCAAAGCACACACATATAACGCCAGGTTTAATTATATTCTACTGTGTTTCACAGTCAACACTTAGGCTATGGCTTTTTGGCTAGGTTTAAAGAAAAAGAGCATTTTTAGAAAAATAAGGCAATAATATATGGCAATACTGGAGGTAATAAAAAAGTTCTTTATGAACCACAGGATTGCTTGTAATAAAGAATTAGGTGCAAAAGAAAAGGATGCTGACTGTTTCTGTCAATGGTAAATTTTAATTTAGAACGTTTGTGATAATATAAGAAAAGTAGTTTAAATGTTTTGCCACTTGCTTGAGCAACTTTATATATCGATCTACAAGTGCAAGAATAAATGCAAAAGGAAAGAGCATTGAATAATGTGTTTCTTATATTTATTGCGTTTACGTCTATATTATTTCGATTTGAAATCAAAATAATAGATAAATGATATGTTTGTAGGAGACAGTACTCCTGTGAAAGCACAATGAGAGTCTGTGCTGCTTCTGCAATACTTACAGTAAATACCACACATGGACTGCACAAACACTACAAACGGAGTATGTGTGAACCTGGTGTGAAAGGCCACATCACATACAGCTCACAAAATCAGGCTTGCGCTCTGTGTAAGCTATTGTGCCACAATGTGCCTAATGTGATTATTTGATCTAACCGCGGTTGTGATTATTGTGCTTTTTATACAGTGGAAGGAGGAGTCATACTCCAAAAGAAACAGAACAGTACCAGTTTGGTTTTCATGTGCTGTATAGTCTATACCAACTAAAGTTATTCCAAATCTTAATGTGATGGACAGAATTATATTTAAATTGTTACATTTAAGTTTACAGAAATTGATCTTCCTTCTGCTGCAACTCTCAGTTATTCTCCGCTCAGCATTCAAACGGCATGTCACATTCAGTTATGACAGTCAGCACGGTAAAACTCTCTCTCCAAGATGATATATTCCCATTTTAATACTTGTAGATAAAGGTCTGGGGATTTGCATGAAATGTCATCTTGCTGGAGTTCATTTCTCTCTCATTTCTCTTCTCTTTTTTTGTATCGTGTAGAGTGCACCGCGCTGTGACTTATGTTGCTTCAAGCACATCATTTGGCAACCTAGATTTGCATAAGTGCTGCGACTCCATGTTGCTTTAAGCGAACTATTCTGCACCCTAAATGTGCATAAAAGCTTTGTACCACTCTGTTTAAAGCATTTCACATTATCAAAGTTTTGCACACAGAAAGATTATAAGCTTTTATTTTTTGCATGATTTCTATCTTATTTTCATGAATGTATTTTGTAAGAATACAAATAGTTAACAGAATAAACATGTTTAAACTGTATAATGTGCACCAAAGGTACTTTTTTTAAGATATGGTTTTTGCTGCTAAATTATACAGTCAGCTAGTTTAATTTCATAGCTTATATATTTGTATACAAATGTAGTTTTTCTCTGTAATTAGGAGGTGAGTATTTAGTGGATTATGTTTAACAATTCTCAGAATTTGGAACACTATGTTATCTTACACTGCAAAATATTAAGAAATAAAAATAAAAACATCATTATTTACTGAACCCTTAAATTAATTAAAATTATATAATAGAAGCCATGAAAAAAACAGACAATTAATCGTGATAATCGTCATAATCATTATAATTGCCAAAACCCTAAAACAGACAATTAATCGCAATAACCGTGAATGTTTTTAGAGAAATAATCGTCAACCAAATTTCATAATTGTGAAATCCCTATGTATGTGTGCGTGTATATATATATATATATATATATATATATATATATATATATATATATATATATACACACACACACACACACACACACACAAAAGAACAACACTTTCTGTCTTTATGTTTGATTCATTTAATGTATCCTTAGTGCATAACAGTTTTAGTGATAATTTTTTCTTTAAAAAAAACTCCCCCCTAGTGTATATAACATATAATAAAGATAAATATATGAATAAAAACTTTGCTTTTCAGTTTTAAAATACATCTATTTTATTTTTATTATTACATTAATGTTTACTTTTTTATAAATAATATAAATAATTTTATAAATAATTTTTTTATAAAAATTTAGACAAACAAGTGCTCACACACACATACACACACATTACTCCAGCTCGCATTCACACACACCTTGACCTTTAACAGGCCAAAACCAACACACATTATAGACCTATTGGCTGAGCCCTGTAAATACACAACATTTATATATGTCAAAGATCAATAACCTGCTCAATTTCTTGGCTAAGTTAACAATTCTTACTGTACTGTGAAAAAGCAGGGAGGGGGGTTTATGACAATAATTTACTGTCAGTGTAATTTGCATTGAATTCCATTTCCTGATTTGGAGAGAATGCTAATGTCAAGCCATTTCTCTTACTTACTAGAGGCTTTTGCAGTTGAGTGAGGCTGTACGGTCTCGGTTCAAGGCACAATCAGTATTCATGCAGACCTCTGGGTTATGATGTGCTCCTGCTCAGTATCAATAGCAAGAGAAAGGAAGGAGGAAACTGTACCTTTGTAATGCTAATAGAAAGAAGATTACAGAAGTGATGACCAAAGTTCAATGGTAAGAATGAAAGCATTTCACCCAGGGTCAAGGGAGCAGAAAAAAAAAAAAAAAACAGAGAGGAAGGCAAATATAACAGAGAGGGACATTGTAAGGACATTATAGTCTATCTGGTGTACATATACTGATGACTTTTTATACTAGTCTGGAGTCTCAGGATTCTAAACAGTATTTTTTAGCAGTCGTGAATATATGTTATACACACCTACACATGCTAAAAGATGATGAAAAACAGAAGGACAGCTAGATCACATAAATGTCAGGACAAAATCAAAACAGACTGATCTTTGGAATCTGTAATTTGCTCAGCTAAACACGGATATTAAAGACTGCTTTAAGTGGGTGCCAAATAGCGGTGATATTCTCCCGTGGTATGTTCAGAAATAGCAATAACAGCAAAATGTGTACCTACAGATTACATTTGAGGTACATCTCCCTTGACACTTTCCACTCTGCCTCCCACTCGCCGCTTTCAGAGAGGAGATGCTCGCCATGTGATTTCCACTTGTCCTGGCCAACGAAGTTTAATCAGTCAAACACCAGAGCATGAGCCTCAATCATATTTTGTTTATAATAAACTAGCTGCAGCCCCCAGCGACTGTAAAAATAACTTATTTTGATGTTATGACCTTGTAGCAAGCCAATGGCCAGATGTTAAAAAAGGAAACATAGAAGTGAAATAGCTCACAGTCCAGCACTAATAGGAAACAGAAGTGAATTTTCAGTCACTTGTACTACTTTAAAAACGCATATATTTTTTTTTGTAATGTTAAAGGTACTTTAAATAGATAGATATCCACACAACCTTACCATTGAAAAATAATAAAAAGTGCTTCCGCCTAACTGCTGTGCAAAAGGTACACATACACACATTTCCCATCAGTTTTCACTGACATGGTTTTAGCGCTAGAAGTGTCATCTAATGTTACTGTTAACAATATATGGCATGTTTCAAACAAAAGTGAAGGCACGTCATAAACAAATAAAATTAAACTACTTTTAATTAAGCATCCAACATATTAGGGATGCTTTTAACTTGATGTTTAGCTCACCTGCTAAGAAACGCTGCAAGTTCTTTGTATCATGAAACTTTGAATTTGAATATGAAACTCAAACTTTCCATAAAGTCCCTCCATCTTGTAGGAACACTGCCTGTGTTTACCTTTTTTACCCTGTTGTCATTTCTCTGTGTATTTTAAGAAGTCTTTGAACTTTTGGCTTGCTCTTCTGTAACAGAATCTGAATTTCTTTTCCCACACCGTCTAAAATCACCCTCTGGCTCAACCTGCCATCTACATTAGCCACACCTCAACCTCTTGCTATTGGCTGCAACTGCAAATACATAGGTAGACGGGCAGGCTGGACTTCCTATGATTGCATCCAAACTGCATATTACAGTCCTGTGCTTTCTACAGAATATACATAAATAGGTGACTCTTATTATTGATTGCTTTCACGCTGTAGACAGACTTTCAACTTTATTTTTACATACCATATCTTTAACATGGTGGCAGTTGTTTTTTACCCATTTTTACCAAACAAAAAAATGATTACTACAACATGACCACATATGGTTTTCTCAATAGTAAAAACAAGAATATTTTTATCTGCTAATTATTTTATAGTTTTGTCCTTATTTTTTTATGTCCTAAATGTCACTTTCCATCCTTTTGTAATATCTCTTGAATATTAATGTAATATTCCATGTAATCTCATTTCCAATCCCTCTCTGTGCAGTGGTTAACTTTAGATCTTTATTTACATCCTGTTAGGCTCCATCCTGTTAGGCATCCTGTTCAATTTCTTGCCATTGTGTAAATAATCAGTTTATAATTAATAAAGTCTGAGCTTTACTGTGCTAAATCCTTTTAGAGAAAATCTTCCTTTAATTACAACACAAGCATATTTATTTTTTAAAGCTAAAGAGCTCAGAAGGTACTGTGTGTGAGGAATGACCCAGTCTTACTTTAAAAGCATGAATTAGACAACTTTAGAGATTAAATAATAAACACTTTATCGCTGAATAATTCAAAGTGCTTTAACAAAAAAATAATAAATATTAAAACAAAAATACAAGCTTCACATTTCTGTTGTTTAACCCAAATGGAGTTTGTGTGTTCAAAGCCACGGTGCATCATTATCTTTCTGATGAAACATGCAGGCTGCTTGTGATTCTGCAACGCATTTCAACATCTATTGCACTCAAATCTATTTCTCTCGTTCGAAATCTACATACTACAGCCATATACCTACACGTCTCATCATATCCAATGACAATCTGAGATGTTCACAAAAAATTGGTGATTTGGGGAAGCTGAGCATTCAGACATATCTAATGCTTGAGGAATCCATTTAGGAAACAGGAATAAGAAAATGTCTGCTATGGAATTTGAGGCCACTCTTTTTCAATATAACCTGACAGGAGAGAAATGATGCTTTCTGAGTCAGACATTAAGAGGTTCTGCTGGGAATTTCAACTCCGCTCGGTGACCATCTATGACTGCGCATTAAGATAATGTAGCTATGGGGAGAATGTCCCATCTTTTCCTCCGTGACCCAACAGGAAGGACTGTGACTCAGCTGTTAATACAAGGCTGGTGACATTTTTTAGAGAAAGTCATTTCAAAGCATATATAATCTTGAGTGACGCACAGGGGAGACACACAACAACATTGCAAGTATGCTGCCGGATATGTCAACAACACAAAGTTCATTCTCACTGCGTCATCTCAACTCAATGACCAGAAATGGCCCAATATATCCAGCCAGAACCAGTTCACTCAAGAGCTTATGCTGATATGTTGTACATCAGAGGTTGCGTTAAACTAAAAATTTGCATTTTTTACAGAATAAAAAAAAAAAAAACCAACGGATAATCCAAGATACTTTTTATCATTTTGACAGATAAAAAAATAAAGCAGCCGGTCTGTTGCGTTTGTCTGCTTTAGAAACATTCCCACAGTAAAGGATGCTAATAAGGATTAGAAGTGAAGAAAAGAGGAGAAATAAAGTTTTCAAGTGCCCCCTTGGAAATAGACTGAGAGAGAGATGTGAGTAAGGGTTTGGGAAAAAAAAAAAGAGAAATTTGAAGTCTAGTCCAGTAGAATAATTCATGAGATATTGTTCATTAAATCGGGTGACCAGATTGCATGACTGTAAAGTCTGTTGCCTTTTCCACATTGCCAGAGTCGAATAAAAAGAAAAGTGCAAGAGAGACTGAAAGAGCCCTAGCCAAAGAAGTTCTTGTGATTTCAATGTCACATTCAAAATGCCAAGTGTTATAGTTAATTACTGGAGGATGAAACAAAGTCTCAATGTTTATGATTTTAAAACATATTGTATGAAGGAACACTTTAGGAAGGTTGTTTTTTTTTGTTGTTTTTTTTTTATCTCTTAAGACCCTGCGGCCTCATTCCGTATGAGGACATTATATTTTTGTGCTTAACTTTTCAGAGATACCAAATGATTGGAGGTTTCACCATGACCACTCCCTCTCCTTGGTCTTCAAAAATGTCTGAAATGAATTTAGTGACACTCTTATGGAAATATAATATTTTGTAATTATCATTTAAATCTAATTTTTAAATCAACATCTCAGGAAAATGTTATGGAGTTTCAAATTAAAATATGACTTTCTGTTATGAAACAGCATGTTGATTTCATATATGTCCTCGAGGACATCGTGACGAAAAGCATTATTACGCATTTTGGGAGACATGACAAATGAACAGGGAAAGAAATTATATTTCAATATTCTATGACATATTATATATTATTATGAAAATCTTGTCAAATATTACTCCCATTATTACACTTATTTATTCATTCCATGTTGCCCCAAAAACGAATTAATAAATTAGATTTACAAATTACAAATTGGATTTAGTTCATAAATACATTGTATTTACATATAATGAGAAAACCTTTTTATAGCCATTTTACACACATTTTGCAAAAAGAAAAACTGTATATTAAATCATTATATTATAACATAGTTGAGAATCGTCTTTATACAAAGCTTGGTAAAAAAAAAAAAAAAAAAAAAAAAAAAAAAAAAAGAATCACTGGAAAACTAAAAATGTATTGGTGATTTAAAAAAAAAAATCTTTTGTTTTTGCCTATGCATGTTCATTCATGTATTTGTATTTTTGTTTTAAGAAAAAACTGAGGACATAGCATAACTTATGAATAAATTATTATTATTATTATTATTATTATTATTATTATTATTATTATTATTAATGCTCTAAACAATGTAAATACATGGAAAAAAAAATTTCCTAAAACGTTTTTTCTCAGGTCTTAAGAGGGTAATATAATATAATATAATATAATATAATATAATATAATATAATATAATATAATATAATATAATATAATATAATATAATATAATATTAAACCATTTATTTTACATTCTTCATATCAAGTGTTTATATATATATATATATATATATATATATATATATATATATATATATATATATATATATATATATATATATATATATATATATATATATATATATACACTCACCAGACAATTTATTAGGTGCACCTGTTCAATTGTTTGGTAAACACATTGGCTAATCGCCTGTATTGTAATACATGGTTTAGAAATGATATGAGTTATTCAGGGTTGATGTTCTCCTCAGTCTTTATTAAAACGGAAAAGAATTAATTCAGTTAAGATTTAGCCATTTATCTCAACCTGTTGGAATGGTACTCCTAATGAAACTGCAAAATATATTTATTCAATATAAAAGTCACTTCCACTCAAGCCTGTATCAAACTACAGGTAACTACAAACCAATCTGTAACCATGCCAAAAGATTTTCCTATACATAATCGTGTGTAATGTCAATAAAGCCACTATATCTGTCAATACCATCTATCTCTGCCAGATGAATGACAACTGTGTCTCATTCAGCAAACGCTCAGGTTGGAGTCCTTTCAAGGGTGTGATGGGGCCTGGCATGTGATTGATGTCTTTAATTAACATGTGATGTAAAAGTGGGAAGATTACACTCACATTTCAGGACTTTAAACGTTGCCTCTGTCACACCAACATTAGTCACCACTCCCAGTTAACTTCCAGAAGCACTGTATTAAACTGATAATAATCTCTGCATTCGGACCGAACATATGTACTGATGTATGGATGAGAGGATAGTAAGCTAGAGCTAGTTAGCTAGAACTATTACAGCTAAGAAAGCCTGCGCTAATGTCGCCTGCTGAGAAACAAAATGCCATTTAAAAGCTGGCGGCATCAAAACAGACATTAAATACTAAAATCTCACCATATATTTACCTATTGTGACAGTTATAATTATATTATGTTTGCCGTAATGGACATTTATTCCATAAAGTTTGTTTTTGGCGTCAAAGCTTACGTTATAACCAGACAGTTTTGTGAATCACTCGAGTTTGCCCCGTTCCATTCCTGAAGGCCTGAGTTTGAACCCCAGCAAAAACAAACCTAAAATACTAAGTAGCCTCAACTACAGTACAGTAGGGAACAGTTTGACCAACCAGCTGGGAAATCTTAGCTTCAAAGCTCCGGGTTTTAACAAACAGCATTAACTAATAAAGCTGAAATGGCATCTTTGCAATGTCATATACAGAGGTTATAAAGCCTTACCATGCTGCCCCAAGCCAATAAATCTATAGGATATGTGACTATAAAGAGCTTGCTGCACTATTCTCTGAGACTTATTTCTAGAAAACAGCTGAACATGGCTAAACAAGGGAGCCATTTTTACTTAACGACAGCTTAAATGCTTATTTAAAAATGTGAAAGCGGAAAAAGTGAAAAGGTGAAAGCGAAAATGTCTGGCTTATTATGACGTACAGTATACCCAGAACATAAAAAATACACAGTGATTTCAGGAATTAAACTAATTATACTTTAGTAATCCACACTATATAACACAAATACAGTTGATAATAGCTGATGTATATGTTTATTTGTATGCAAATCAACATTAGGTGAATAAATGTAAAATACCATATAAAATTGTAATAAATTTGCATCAATTATATGAACACACCTATCATTCATATGTGCAAAAAGACAAATTTACAGGCACTGGGCTTTATACAATTTCTTTAGACATGCATGTTTTAGAATGATATGGATTATGCATGATTTTCTGCACAGGGCCAATTTGAGGGTGACTGGCTGAATGTATATTTATGGACTCTAAAAATCAATGGTTGCATGCAAACGTTGGCTTGCTAGACAAGTACAAATTGATCTTCATTTATCAAAAAGTAAACATTGGTGTATAAATTGACAGTTCCTCTTTGGCCAGCTGAACCTAACCGACTAACAGCAATTTATCAACCTCATGCATCTGTTACTAATAGCAGTGACGTTTCTAACTTCCCAATATTTTTAAAAGAGTCACAAGAGCTCAGCTGTTTTCAAACGGCTCTTTCTGTAACAAGACACTTTCTCAGAAAGTAGTAGTGTACTACAACAAAACACTGTAAATATGCAGTGTATCTTGTATTATTTACCTACATGCTGTGGATGAGCATGTTCAATATAAATTCATCTGTTCAAGTAGAGTCAAGAGATATATTTTAGTTTATATTTTTTTAAATTAAATATTTCATTATTTAATTGTTCTGTATTTTCAAAGATATTTCCATGGTTTCAATTTAATCGGCTTTTTCTTAAATTAGTCATTATCCTTCTCAACACTGAATACACACACATTCATACTATAAAGAAATACAGTAATTAAGATTAAAAAAAAAGCACAAGAAATAATCACCATTCATATTTTTTGAGTGACTTGTATATTATTTCTAGTCTTTAATGTTGACTGATGGGAAGCATTTACGGAACTGTGACACGGCAAAATGTTCGAGCCCGCTCTTGTCACTCTCTTTGATTTATGCTTGCCATTTTATGTAGCTAATCTTTCATTTGCATTGGCCCTATGTGCACCAAAACCACCCGTTCTGAATAAAACATGTCCAATTTACAATCTTCAGAAATATGGACGAATATTAACCAGTGCCTCCATTTTTATGTGTCTCTGAGCATCTGAGCTATTGAAATATAGATTCCTGCTCCTAAGAGAAGAAAGAGCTGGACAGTGATGTCATAACCCTTTGCCCTCCGGCACATCTTAAAAGCCAAACACGGATGCTAAATTGAGTCATTGATTAAAGCAGTTATCGACTCTGGCCTGAGCCACCAACACTAATGTCACGATTGTCATGTTTCTGTTGTGTTTTGGTTTGGTCTCTCTACGTTCCAGTTTGCCTGTGTTTGTTTGTTTCCATGTTTTTTGATTGATTAGCTCCACACCTATTTCAGCTCTCCCAATTAAGTGTCTAGTACTCAAGTCCAGGGTTTTCCACTGGACCTTTGTCTGCTATTATTTCGGACTACATGTTATGCTACCCCAGCTCCTCCTTTTGTTTGCTTCATTGGACTACCCCTGCATCCTGCGCCTCCTTAGAATACAGCAACCATGACAACGATGTCACATGGATGTGAATAAACCATTGTTATGTTTATTCATAATGAGCGGCACTACAGCCATGTTGACATTCATTTCCAGAGACTTTGAGACTCCATGGCAGAGGAGTACATTAGGGTTCAATGGAATATACAATTGCTATACGTTAGGCTAATATTCGGTCCAATGATTATTCACATGCTTTACTAAATGCAGCTATTCAAGCAACTCCGTTACAAATGCCATATATATTTCAGAAACCTTGTCCAATTTTATCTATTTGATTATTGAAAATGAACTTTTGCTAACAGGGAAAAAAAGCAGACAAAGGAACATTTACTAGAAACTCATATTAATTATTTAGGGTAAAGCTTTAAATTATTGATCAAACCATATGGATAATTAAGTTAAAAGACTTGCTGTAAACCAAATTCTCAGTGATGAATAAAGCAAGACACCAGAATTTCCTCAAACGAGGATCCCAGGAACAGCAGGTACGTCCAGCTTTAGCTCCTCAGGGATAGAGATGTTCCAGAATGTTCTCAAGATAAACTTAAACCCTCATTTCTGTTCGTAAACATAACCAGATTGCATGATGTTATGGCCGAAACCTGAAGATTTTTATTTTATTGTATTTAGTTTTTAAGTGGTAAACGGCAATTGCAAAATCTGCTGCAAAGTGGTTACTTAAAAAAAGCTATTTCTCCCTGATTCAATAAAACACTTTTTACAAATTATTAATATATTTAGGTTAATTCAGTGATGCAGAATAATATTTTTAACTGGAATAAAATAAATAAATAAATAAAAAATGTTTTAAATTCATAATATTATCTTATGATTCATGATGATTCATCAAGGTAATTTTTATGTTTTATTTTTGAGGTAGTTCAGGTTGTAAAATGTCAATATATTTTGCAAGTTTTATATATATATATATATATATATATATATATATATATATATATATGGCCATTTTTAGACTGGTTGAATATAAACCTTCCTTAAAGAGTGTTTAAAATGTTTTCAAAACCATGTGAACCCAATATGAATACAAGTTGTTGTTTTTTTACTAGACTGACTTGTGTATAAGCTGTTGGATAGGGACACCTCCTTATGGTTCGAGTCTGACCTAAACACATTCTCTCGCTCTGTCCCACAAACTTTGCTTTTTACACCTTTTTTACCTCTTTTCCATAATAATGAAAAAAGGCAAAAAAGAGGCAAAAAAAAAATGCTTTACGGGAACTTGAAAGAGAAAAGGTTGTGTCATTTGCACAATTCAAACACATCCAAGCACACACACACAGCAGTGAGTAGGGAACATGAACACACATACACACATAACACACACACCATGAACACACACGGAGAGTGGGCAGATTCTCCACAATTGTTTAGCATCATAATATGGTTTTAGTGCAGGCAGCAGAATAAAAATGAGCGTGGACTACAGCATTCCCACTGGAAGACCTTATCACACTTTAAAATCTTTATGTTGATTTATCTGCAAGTGTTAAGACTGGAAGACAGCAAGTCTGACACCC
Source organism: Carassius gibelio (assembly GCF_023724105.1). Taxonomy (NCBI): domain Eukaryota; kingdom Metazoa; phylum Chordata; class Actinopteri; order Cypriniformes; family Cyprinidae; genus Carassius; species Carassius gibelio. Next base: position 15,723,751 of record NC_068403.1, on the reverse strand, counting down.
TGCCTTCAGCCAAAGAACCAGGGAGTGCATGAGGGTGCCTGCTAATGAAGAAATTACCTCTGGGATACACTCAGGTCAGCACTGCACAATCACAGGCAGCGCCAGCAATAATAATCACTCAGTAAAAGCAACGGCTTCTCTGCAACATGCCATTTGCCTTCCCAACAATTATTTGAATTAATTTATTAGTCGCACTGTTGCACAGAAACTCGCCGCTGCTTTAATAATCCTAACAGAGCATCTCCACAAATCATCTAAATAACAAAAGATCCCTTTCACCAATCTGCAGTATTACCAGCTTTAATCTTAGCCAGTCAGCTGAATTAGTCGAGCAAAGCAACAGCCTGTCAGGTCGGTGCTAGCTTTATAAATGTTGGTTCAAATGCTGAAGTTGACTCCTGTGCAAAGTTCAATGAGGAGATGTTGACTGTGCCAGAATATGGCTATAGGCAAGGCACCCTGTCTCTCGGGATCTCTTCTTTCTAAATAGCTTGAATAAACAAGTGCCACAAAGCGGAAAAGTACAAACAACACCAGAAAAAAAAATAGCAAGTGGCGGGAAAATGCTGATATAGACTTTGGAAGAGGTGAAAGAGAAATGTCTGACCCTGATGGGGAAGTGGAAAATGTTTGCGTGCATAGGCAGCTGGAGTTTCTTTCTTTTTTTTTTTTTTTTTTTTTTTTTACTCTTTTGACTGACAAAGTCCATTTTGGCTCTGCTGTTCATTTCTGAAGTTTGGAGATGTTCTGCACGATAGTCTGACATATTGACCTTACCCATCTCAACAGCTATGGTCTTCACTCACAACTCTGAAAACATAAATCATACTGCAGGAGAGAGAGATAGACAGATCTATCAGTGGAGAAGGGCAGATCTGGATATGTTTGCACTGGCCTTACTTAGATTGGGCCAAAAATTCATACTGAAGATTTAGCAAATAGTGGTTTTATCATTTATTAATTTAAAATGAAACCTCTTTTATAGTGGACAAAATGGCAACAAATGATAACAATAAAACGGTTTATACACAGTGCCTTGTGAAAGTATTCAAACCCTATTATTCAGAAGCTCATACTGGGCAGAAGGTTCAACTTCCAACAGGACAATGACCCTAAGCCAGAGATGTATAAAGTACTAAAGACCCATACTTAAGTAAAATTACAAGTGCTCTATCAAAAAAGTGACTTGAGTAGAAGTTGAAGTGCTCTTTAAGCACCACACTTAAGTAGAAGTACTAAAGTATTCAACATTTTTTGTACTTAAGTATTGCAAGTAGTCTATTTTAAAATTTACTACTCAAGTACTGAAAGTAAAAGTAGAAGTATTGTGTTATGTAGCTATTAAAGAAAGTAGTCAAAAGTTTGAACATATTGTTTTTACTATTTCAAATGATTAACCTAAAGGACTATCACAATTCCTTTGACTGTAACTTCTTGTAAACAAAAAACGGTTACTAGGGTTAGTTAGCCCAATTTGCAAAATGATGTCATTAATAACTTACCCTCATGTTGTTTCAAACCCATAAGACATCAGAGGGTCAGTTAGAATTTTTTGAAGCATCGAAAATACATTTTGGTCCAAAAATAGCAAAAACTACGACTTTATTCAGCATTGTCTTCTCTTCCGTGTTTGTTGTAAGATAGTTAAAAACAAAGCAGTTTGTGATATCTGGTTCGCGAACGAATCATTCGATGTAACCGGATCTTTTTGAAACAGTCCACAAAATCGAACTGAATCCTTTTAAACAGTTCGCGTCTCCAATACGCATTAATCCACAGATGAATTAAGCTGTTAACTTGTTTAATGTGTCTGACACTCCCTCTGAGTTAAAACAAACCAATATCCCGGAGTAATTCATTGACTCCAACAGTACACTGACTGAACTGCCGTGAAGAGAGAACTGAAGATGAACACCGAGCCGAGCCAGATAATGACTCGTTCACGAGTCAAGAACCGTTTCTGTCAGACGCGTCCGATTCGTGAACCGAGGAGCTGATGATACTGCGCATGTGTGATTCAGCGTGAAGCAAACCGACACACAGAGCGTCGGAACCGAACTGATTCTTTTGGTGATTGATTCTGAACTGATTATGTGCTAAAGTTATGAGCCCAGCTAAACCGAAGGCTTGCAGTCAACGCCAATGACGCCATTGCATCGAGCGCAAAAGAATCGGTGAACTGTTTTCTTCAACTGGTTTATTGAATCGAACTGTCAGAAAGAACTAACGTTACTGGTCATCCGAGAACCGATGCAACCGGTTCTTGACTCGTGAACGAGTCATTATCTGGCTCGGCTCGGTGTTCATTTCTCTCTTCACAGCAGTTCAGTCAGCATGCGCAGTCTTCTTAATCGCTTGTTTGCTTCATCAAATCTGCCATCTACAGTTCTGGCAGTGGTTTGTAATGGAATGATTCGTAACATTATTATAATTGTAACGAGTAACGATGCAGCACATAAAAAAAATATCGGAGTAAAAGTATTAAACTCAGCGAAAATATGTACCGAAGTAAAAGTGGAAGTAGGAGAAAAAAATAATACTCTAGTAAAGTACAGATACCGCCTTTTAGTACTTAAGTACAGTAGTGAAGTAGTTCTACTTCGTTACTATACATCTCTGCCCTAAGCACACAGCAAGAGTGGCTTATAGACAACTCTGTGAATGCCCTTGAGTGGCCCAGTCAGAGTCTGGGCTTGAACCTAATCAAATACAGTATTTCTGGAGAAACCTGTTTTTCCCCCTATTCAACAAGACAGAGCTTAAGAGGTAAAGAAGTGAAGTGAAGAATGGCAGATGGAAATGAGCGACACCTGCTCGACCCACCAGTCTCGAGTCCCACGGAGGAGATGGAAGGATATAAAACAGGAGCGACGACAGTGAAGGACGAGAGAGGGCCAGGCCTGGATTTTAGTTGTGTATGGTTTTTGTTTGTGCGCTGTTTTGTGTTTATTTTATAATTAAAGTTGTCATTTTGATTGTCCGCCAGTTCCCCCCTCCTTCTTCCCATAATTATGGAGTTTTATTATTACATTGGTGCCGAAACCCAGGAGAAGGAGGGACGTGCTGCTGAAGATCCGCGGTGCCATCGAGCAGGCAAGGAAGTGTGCCGCCATGGACGCTGGAGGTGGTGGGCTGGAGTGAGTTGCCGGGGACGGCGAGCTCGCTGCTGGCCGCCCGTGATGTGGAGGGGCGGTTGCCATCCGCGAGGGAGCAGAGGAGTCGGCGCCATTTGCCAGGGGGCCGGAGCCTGATGTCATCCCTGATGGAATCGGAAGGAGCAGGGAACGGGGGATTCCTGCAGGCTGCCCAAAACCGGAGGAGCCGTCGCCATCCACCGGGCGACGAGAAGGAGACCAACCAGCTGGTGGAGGGCAGAGCGGCAGTGCGTCTGGGAACCGGAATTTTTAAGTTTTTTTCCTCTCTCCCCTCTTTGTCTCTGTCGCTCCTCATCCTTCTATCTCCTTTTCTCTCACCGCGTCTGGGGGGGGGGGGTACATGTGGCGAGTGGGGCGGGGCCAAGAGCCATGGGAATGGAGCGAGGCTGGTGGAGTGATTGGAAATGAGCGACACCTGCTCGACCCACCGGTCTCGAGTCCCACGGAGGAGATGGAAGGATATAAAACAGAAGCGATGACAATGAAGGACGAGAGAGGACCAGGCCTGGATTTTAGTTGTGTTTGGTTTCTGTTTGAGCGCGGCAGTCGTCTGTGAGGGGTCTGTGCTGTTTTGTGTTTATTTTATTATTAAAGTTGTCATTTTGATTGTCCGCCGGTTCCCGGCTCCTTCTTCCCATAATTATGGAGTTTTATTGTTACAGCTACTAAAATCTTCACACAATTGTCTATAAATGTAAAGACTGGCAATGTCAAAAGACTGGCATTGTTTATTATAAATGAAATTATACAGACTAAAAGAACGTAGCATTATCCCAGTAAAACGAGTAGTTACAATTTGTCCATATGAGGCCAATTTGGCAATATGTGCTCCAACCAGCACTCGTTTAACAATCACACCAAAGAGCTCAAACCCTTCAACATTCACCGCTAGTATAATATCATCTCATTTAGTTGCTCTTTCATTACCTTCACCTGGCGAATCTCTTGAGCCAGCTGAGGGAGCACAACAGCAGCCCCTTTCACTTCCCTTCAGTTAGAACTTCAAGCTTAGAGAATACAGGCACCTGAAACGTGAGCCTGCATTTGCAGTGGAAAGTGAGAGGGAAGCGTGGGGAGGGGTAGGTGGTGTATTATCCCATGAGAGCTTACGCCGTATCTTTTATTCAGTGAAAGTGAGCGAACTCGGCTTGCTCCATTCATCAGAAAGCAACACAGAGGAAAGGCTCAATTCAGGTGGGATTCCTCCTTATACATCCATAACTCCACAACAAAAACGCTCCATTGTGGAGCCTCACCGGCGGACCGGCCGTAATGTAAAGGGGGTTAAAGTAGTGATTAGTTGATGTTGTGGCTCTGAGGGCCTAATGAGCTGTTGGACTCTAAATGGATCGCACACTTGAAGCAAATCGATATCTTTTCCACCAGACCAGCCGAGGAAGGGATTTCCTCAGGGAAGCTGAGGTAGATATGTTTACCACATGCATTTCAAAATCATTGCTATCAGCTCAGTTACATGGATCACAAAAACGCCATCCATGATTGCCATATGTGGAGATCAATATCACAGAATAACCTTAAAATCTGTGGGAATTTATGCTCATTGAAATGGCAGAGAGCCAGCCAGCCTGTCTCTACTATAAGTCTATTCTCATTTCTGGTCTTTCCCGAAGCTGCTTGGACAGGAAATTGAATAGGGGAGAGGGGGGAAAACAAAGCAGAATGGATGTTCTTGTCGGCGGCAGTGACCCTTTTGCTTCCCATTCAATCCTCTAGTCCAGCTTCTACCGCACCGTAACACATTCATGCGGCTCTGTTGTTGGCAAGTGCTTTTATTTTCTCTCAATTTTTATTTTCCTGCAAATCTGTTAAGTCTCTGTGCCTCACTCGCTCAAAACATTTATTAGAGCATTCAAAGCGCCTCGCTGACAGAAAATCTGCTCTCCTGTCTTTCGGCATTATATGACGGATGAAAAGTGATTTCGGTGTCTGAATTTCGGCTCAGTGGAAAGATTTGTTTCAAAGACAAGATTTGTTTCATGGTCCATTGGTGATCTAAGCATGTTTCTTTTTAAGCTTAGTTTTTTCTATTGTTTTTTTGTCGTTGTTTGTGCCATATGTCATTGTCTGAACAAGTAGTGAGAAATATCTCACAATGAACAGTATCACCCCAGTCTCATTTGTATCCACAGAAATTTGTACATAGCACAACATATTTGTACATTTGGATGTTTTTGTTTTGTTTTTTAATGAAAAAAAATTGTCATGTATTCAGCAGGGATCCATTAAATTGATCATATTGAAAATATTAAACAGCACTATTTTGTAGCATTGATGATTCTAAAAAAAATATTATTTTTCTGCACCAAATCAGCATATCAATTTCTGAAGGCTCATGTAACACTAAATCTGATTAAATACAAATATTATTAAATAATAATAATTAATATAATTATAATACAACAATGAAATTATAATACAACAATGAAATTGTAATAAAACACACTATTGCTGTTTTAACTATATTTGGTGTGTGAAAAAACTACTACTGACCTAAAGTACTCATGAACAGAATAAATACTCTTAGTTTAAATATTACTATATAAAAAGTTAAGCATGGATAGAATGTTAATGATGATTGCATGGTGATTATATATATATATATATATATATATATATATATATATATATATATATATATATATATATATATTTATATATATTAAATATATGATTAAGTAATGATTAATTATGCCAAAATTAACTTCACTGTTCACTGTCTTCTCAACACAAAGAATGCATTTTCACCAATCAGCTTCCATCAGACCACTTGGTTCTGATGTGCACTTGGGCATTTTGTCTCATGCGTAATGTTTAATCAGTCATCTATGTCTAATAGCTGACTTGCCTGGTTAATGCAAACATTGTCAGGGAAAGATTCAGCGAAAACGCACCACCACATAAAAGGACATGCCAATCCATCAAATTCCTTCCCAGCATTCATCTGTACCACTCTTTCAAATGCATAAAGTAGCTTTGGTGGAACTCAGGAGAAAGTCTATAGAAAATGTATGATGTCAAGCTCAGGCAAGGAAGAAAAACAGCTGTTTGTCTCAACTGAATATATTTGTGATTTTTCGTTCCCGAGAAGGACAGTAAAGTAAACTGGACAAGGACTACAAGAGGTGAAAGCTGTAGATTCGTAATAACCTCCATGAAAACTCCTCTCCCTGAAGAAAACCTTCATTCCTTTGTCTTCCTCCCATAAATCATTCCAGCCCAATATCAATGTCAGTTTGTCGGACACTTTGAAACACAGAACATGACTTTTCTTACACAGAGCTCAAAGGAAATCCTGGTTGCAGGGCGGTTTCTCTTGAATACAAATTTTAGATGTCTGTTTGTAGAGAAGTAGAAATGTCCACAGCTCTTCCAGCTCTCCAAAGAATCTTGTTATGACTCACAAATCATAAAACAAAGCAAACAAAAACGGAAAATGCTGACAAAATACTGTTTCTTTGAGAAAAATGAGAAGTTAAAACTGAAAAGCCGATCCAGAAACAAACACAAAAGCATTTAGTCTTAAATGCCATGTGACTAATCACTCAGAAGTGCAAAATTATGTCATGTCAATGCTGACTGGCAGGTGGAAATGCAAGAACACAAAAGGTGACAAACTGAGCTGTGAGCTGTGACGTCAAAGGCAGCAGACTGGAGAAAATGTCCACTTCACACTAAGTATGTTTTTTTTTTTTTTTTTTAAATAAACAGCTACTTTTAAATGGTCATCAGTGGAGACTGGAGCATTATTACACTCTCAATGAAATTGTATTTAAAAAGGGCTCAAGCTTAACTCATAGCCTTGACCATTATTCTTTGGGGCAAGACACAGCCGTAGTGAATATCTTACTATCAGCTAAAGTGTATCATTTTGCTGTTCCAGTAGATAGTTCAGGTATTTCTTGTCCTCTGACACAGCGTAATTACTATAATAAAAGCATCATTAATAGTTTGGCATAGTACATCTGTGGAAATGGGCCATGGTTAATTATTAAACAAAAATAGCTGTTAGAAAAATGTGGCTTTTAGAATAATATTAGTCCTTATTGAGCATCAGCTGCCAATAGATTCAAACAGGTGTCATCTTTTTCGATCTGAACAAAAATATTGCTTTCTTCAGACCTAAAATCTTAGAAAAGAAAACATAATAGATTAAGAAAGAGTTTTTGTCAAAATACTGAATTGGATGTTGTATAGTTACCTCTGTTATATTAGTCCAACATCTTTCCTGTTTTCATGCTGTTGAAAAGATAGTAATTACTGCAAACAGGATCTCTAAATCCATACTGTGACGCTGGAATTGTTTTCTTACCTCGCACAACACTGTATAATCATCAGAAGGTAATTTCAAAGTCAATAACAGAAAAACAGCGTTGAGCGGGACCTATCACAGCACTACGAAATATAACTGAACAAAATCAATTAAATGCATGTTTTTAATAATGATACATTTCAAGATTGAGGCATGTTAAATTCATGTTTCCGGTAATTCCCCATATGGTCGAGAATGTGGGCAGCAAGTTAAGCATGAAATTCTAAATGTGCAAAGAATGAGTCATCCAACTAAATAAAAAAGGTGTTGTGTATGGCTGCAGAGGTATAAAGTACATACTATTCAAAGTGAAAATAAAACACATTTTCATCTGTCAACATGATTTGATCTGAATCGTAGGGTGTTTTCTATCATCACCAAAGGTGTAAATGTGATATTTTTTGATAGAGCCTATTGAAAAGTGTTTTGTTGCGGAAGGTCAAAGTAAGAAAAGAGTGTTTTTAGCTCTTATTTAGCTCTGGCCTTACAGTGCATCCACTATGTTAATTTCACAGTATGCTTTCGGGCCAACTGAGTAGTCGCTGCCTCATTGGTTTTTACAACTCCATTAAAATTATGCAGCTATTTCTTTTATCAAAATTACTAACCCTCTAACTCTAAATGGCACATAGTTTGTTGAACTGTGCAGATACCGAAGCCAAGTGATATACATTTCTTTAATTTCTCAGTTTGGTATGGACAAAGTTAAAATGAAAGTGTAGTGGACCTGAGTCAGAGAGAGAGAGAGAGAGAGAGAGAGAGAGAGTTTAAGGGAAAGAGCGAGACGAGTGTCGAGAGACAAGAGAGATGTCATGCCAGTCACAAACACCCCCACACTTCTCTATTACACACTGGAAGGGGTCACTACAAATCAATAGCACACAAAAGAAAGGCAAATTATAAATGATATGATCACAGAACACAGAGGACTCCTTTTATTGATTATTTACCTCAATTAAACCCTGAAACTGCTTTAGCTGCATGAGTTATATGTATATATATATATATATATATATATATATATATATATATATGTATGTATGTATGTATGTATGTATGTATGTGTATATATATATATATATATATACATATACATACATAAGGAATATTTCATCATTTACTCATCTTTTGCGTTGAACACAAAAGAATAAAACTAAAAGAATTATGTTTCTTTTCCATTGTATGGAATATTTCATCATTTGCGTTGAACACAAAAGAATAAAACTAAAAGAATTATGTTTCTTTTCCATTGTATGGAATATTTCATCATTTGCATTGAACACAAAAGAATAAAACTAAAAGAATTATGTTTCTTTTCCATTCAATTACAATAAATGACTTAAAAGTGGTTTTCAGTGTCACACAAAGCTAATGAATTCCTTAAAAAAAAAAAAAAACTGAATATAGTGCATAAGTCGTAAGGACCTTTTTTCTTTTCTTTTTTTTTTTTTTGAGCTGCTTTTATAAAGAAAGTATCTCTGTCCTCATGGGGACTAATTGCATGGAAAAGTACGAGAACTATTTTTCTTTTGTGTTCCACGGAGGAAAGAAAATCATACGGTTTTAGAACTACATGATGGCGAGTAAATGATGACAGAGTTTTCATTTTTCGGTGAAATATTCCTTTTAAGCGGTCCCCAGGTCCCCTGCTCAGTCAAATGTTTCCCATTCCATTTCCCAACCAGAAAGCTTTGAGGTCAATATTAAAATAAAATGCCCCGCAAAACTGAATTTCTACCTTCAATTCCTCAACAAATAAATCCACCTTTCATAAGGAACATAATCAAATCTGCATATGCTTGCAGTATGTCTCAGTGACCTTTTCTTAGACTCACCGACAGCCAATTGTTATCTAACAATTCATCATCACTTAACAATACACTGGTTACCTTGGTTACCATGTCCTTTAAGTCCAGTGAGGGGGAATTACAAAAGATTGACAACAATAATGAAAGTCAAGCATACTGACAACCACCAGGAGAACGGCAGATATTTAAGCAGAAATCCAGGTAGGCTTACCGGTAAGACATCTGGCTCAGGAAGCCATTCTTGTCCTTGACTTTGGCTTGCTCCCACTGTGTGAATTAGTTTGGCCTGTCGCCTCAGAAAAGAATGACCACTTGCTCCTTGTGCACATAAAAACATGAGCCAAATCTATTCATTGCAGTCTACATATGCTCTACTTTGAAGGGTACTGCTTTACAACACCCTATAAAATATTTAAAATGATTTCATTATAAAGTATATTAGAATAAAATAATCTGTTCTTCATATGAGAGGAGTGGCTATGCAGAGACATCTATAAACAAAGACTCGTTAAAAATGTCATAAAAACAAAATGGATCACAAGGAGGAAAGGAGCTGATGTTATTAGCGTGGCTACGCTTCCCCACTGGTGTTCTAAATGTGCTTAAATGCTGAGGTTCTGGGAGAAAAGCCAGCGCAGCAAGTCTGATACTGTGACAATGGAGTCACAAAGGAAAACTCATGCAGACAACAGTACTCTCAACTGTAAGCACTCAAAGGCACAATGATATATGTTGTAGGTACAATGACCTGGCCATGGACAATTACTTTAGAGTGGATGCCAGGAGATGTTTTCCACCTGTGTGTCTGCAAGTTTACAGCTATGCATCTGTAGCACACTATTATGTATAGAGTGTATTGTTTAATGAAAACCTGTAACAATTTACAATTTGTAAACATTAGCTAATGCACTGAACGTCATGAACTAGCAATTAATTATTATTTTTACTAAAGCATTTATTACACATCAAATGTGGCACAGAAATGCTCCTGAAGTGGCATTTAGGTATCTTTATATGGATTATTTAATGCTGCTCAGAAGTGGCATGAATGCATTTACACTGCATTTGCAACTCTATTTTTTTTTTTTTTAACACTGTAGAGGCTTCGTACTGAATTTGCTGCAGGCACAGAGCAGCCTTACCTCAGATTTTTTATTTTAATTTATAATTATACTATTGTTCAATGTAATTATATACAGTATAATATATTATTATATAGTGTAATTACATTAATCTGGAGTAATTCATGCTGAGAAACCATGGTTCATTGTTAGTCTCTGATGCCTAATGCATTAACTAAAGATGATGATTTTTAGAAACTTACAGTAATGTATATATGAATAAAGTAAAATAAATAAACTGGTCCATAAGGAAAGCAGATCATTTGACGACTTAATATTCATGTTCTATTTGTGGTCTTAGAGAATGCATGGTCACATTAATAGCACAAAAACATATACTTAACATTTACATTTCAGGCTGACACTCCATGATTTTTCCCACTCAGATAAGAACTGATTCTAAAACAAAGTTCAACTGCATAAAACGTCCTCTACAGCACAAATATCTCAAAGATTCTACAGACTCTGTAAAAGATACAAAAAGCACACCAGTCATATTTTCAATTTCAATGTTTACTTTTTTTGATCAACTACACATAAACTGCTACCAGTTATACATACAACAGCCAAAAATGTTCCTTTTTTTATTAATCCTCTCTTACTTTCTCTCTAAATGGTGGCACATTATGATGTGCAGTAGAAAAAAATACTTTCCTCTATTTACATAACAAAAATCAGCTGGGTGGGGTACCAAAGTGAATTTGCTAAATAATACTGTCGGTGATCGGAAGTCTACTACATAGGCTTAAGTGACTGGGCACTTGACAGCACGTCTAGCAAAGAGCCCAATCCAATAAAAGAGCTAAGTATTACGGTCCCTATCCTCCCCACCCAGCCCTCCAGCGCATCCACGCCAGAAGGAGAAATCAAATAAAGGAATTTGAGTCCGAGCGAGTGGACTTTAAAGCTGCCAAACAATCATTTGCAGTCGCCTTGGCAGACAGCAGGCCAATATACTGAGCTCATATGCTGTCTGTCTCTCTTCAACCCATGGCTGTGTTCTGCTATTGAGATGCATGGCTGCCTGACTTAATAGCCTACATAAGCACTGATGCCTCCATGCCTGCTGGACGTTTACTGAGATGCAGGTCTGACAGTGCAGGCCTGTTCATCATTCTGACACTTCATAAACACAATGTTGCCTTTAATTGACAAACGAATGGATTCTGGGTGTGTCAGCTTGTCCGACAGCTCCGATCGGAGGGAGGGAGGAGTGGGAGTCCGTTTGCATATGAATGTGTGGAATCAATTTAGGACTAACACCCAAAGCCATTATTCATTTAAGGGTTATTTAGGAATACTTCCCTTCAAATAATCAATTAACCTCATTCTTTCATAGCAAGTACTGCCTGTCACAGGATCCATCGTAACCCGAACACTTACGAGCTCAGGATGAATGGAACTGGAAGATAGGTTCAAAAACATCAGACAATTTTTGTATGTTCTCATGCTATTATTTGATCAAAAATAATATTTAAAAAAAATTGTATATTGTGAAATAGTATTACAATTTAAAATATCATTATATTTTAGTACGGTTTATTTTAAAATATAATGTATTCCTTTGATGCAAAGCTGAATTTTTTTAGCAGCCATTACTCCAGTCTTTAGTGCCATGAGCCTTCAGAAATCATTCTAAAATGCTGATTGGCTGCTCAAGAAACCTTTTTTGCCATTATCAATGTTAAAAAAGAATTATTTTTGGATCAAATTAATGTATTTTGTTGAAACTGATACATTTTTCGGGATTGTTTAATGGATAAAAAAAAGTTCAAAAGTATGGCTTTTTTAAATAGATCTTATTGTGGCAATTTAAAAAATATTTACTGTCATCTTTGATGTAGAATTTATTTAATGTATTAATTTCTTTAAAAATATATCTCACAGTGTGCAAACTGTTGAACCGCAGGATATAAGCTATTTGTACTTTTCATTTGTATTTTAAATGTTCAGAATTATATAAATATAAAAATAAAACTTAACATGAAAGGGGGGGAATCTCCTCATCCACCACCAGTGTGCAGCATTACACCTGGATGATGCGAAGGCAGCCATATTGTGGCAGAACGCTCACCACACACCAGCTTACTGGTGGAGAGGAGACAATCAGTGTATGGGGATGATCAGGAGGCCATGATGATCAGAGGCCAATGGGCAAATTTGGCCAGAATGTCAGGGTTATACCCCTAATCTTTTTCGAAGGACATCTTTTATTTTTTAATGACCACAGAGAGTCAGGATCTCGGTTTACGAAACCTCAAAGCACTAACACATACACTTTTTCCCTTGTACATTCACAACTAAAGCAAGAAATGCTTTTTAAGATGTCTCTACACACCTGGGGAATGTAATTACTGGAGGAAAATTTTAATAAAAGTAAAGAATACCGCTTTGTACATGAATAGAAATGTCAAAACAAGTGCAGTTCTTTTTGTTCCACAAATTTTTCAAGACACTTCCCACAGTGATTTTTGTCGCTTTCTTTCTGCTTTTGAGTGAAAGGAGAGAGGCAGCGAGAATAGAAGACAGGATGAATGGCGTGAGTCATGCGACATTTGCTCTTGGTTTCCTTTTGGTCGTCTCCTGTCTGACTGGGTAGAGCTGAGCCACCGTGACAAAGGCTCGCTGAATGCTGAGACTGAGAGAGGAAGCTGGGGCACAGTGGATGAAACACTGGTACGGCTGGGCCTGAATGAGCTGGCATGTCTCTGCTGGACGCTGCTCTACAGGCTCTGTTCCCTTGGAAACCTGTGTGTCACAATCGTAGACTGGAGTGAAGGCTGACTAGCACCACATGCTCTCTTCTCTGTGCCCAAGACGGTCACTAGATTAAGTCACCTATGCCATTATTGTCACGCTACGTCAAGCATTAATGCCCCAGAGAATGGTAAAGCCATATTACAAACATGCACTGACATGAAATAACAGGATGTAGTAAAATAAAGTTGTTAATAAGATTCCCCATTCAACATATCTATTGATCAAAATTAGCATTATAGCTGATGGGCCTCTTATCTGAACTATTTTATTTATTCATTTATTATCTATTTATATAAATATTTGCAGTTTGTGATTTTATTTCATTTACTACAAAAAAAGAAAAAAATAATGTATTACCACTGATGGTTCCAAAAAGAACCTTTAAAATCCATGAAACATTTCCATTTCCTATAGTGCAAAAGTATTCTTCAGATATTAAAATCACACTAAGAAAATCTGAATTTACATACACAAAACTGATCAAATGAATGAATGAATGCATGACTTTTAAAATGTTTAATGAGAGAAAATCATAATGCTAACATGCATGCCAAATACTGGAGGGGAAAAAGACATGACAGATACAGATCATGTCTTTGGTATAATCGAAGTAAATAAATTCAGATGCAAAAACTCTAAGTCTGTCTGAGATTTGTCCTTCAAGTGAGCTTTTTTTGTCAGGCTCCAATGAAAATATCATCGGGCATTCATTAACAGACTAACAACATTTTCTTTGCCATTAAAGTGAATTTACTGAACCTAAACATAGGAGCCTGAAAAAAAAAAGTTAATTTAAAAGAAAAATCTTTAAAAATCAAAAAAAAAAAAAATCTCTGACGGATTTAGAAGTTTTTGCATCTGAAATATCCAAATAAACAAACAAACAGAAATAAGATCACAACATTTGAAAATGAATAAAAGAAATGATTAATGAGAAACTATGACATCCTTATCTAAATATCTGACAAGCATTGAAATAAAAAATAAGGCATTCTGCCTCATATTTTTTTTTTTCTTTTTTTTTTTTTATCATGGGACACCAAAGTGTGACACATTTATGGAAAGTGCCACTTACTATACTGAAAACTAGCACTTTCCCTCACCTTTAGAGGCTGATTGAAATTACACAAGGAGAATCTACATATATTTTGAAGGTCCTTAGAGTGTAGCTCGGGGCTTTGCTCTCTACAAATGTGCCCGAGGCTCTGGTTCGGTGCGTAGCTAATGGTCAGTGAGCCTCACTGCTTTCTTTAACTGCTCTAAATGAGATCAAATGTTTTGTTTCTCTGAAAGGCATAATCCAAGACTGCTCCAGTGACTTCAACTAATTAAGTCTCTGTTTAAAAAGGGTATTAAACACAGGGGGAATATGCAAATGGAGGTGGGGGAGGAATGACAAATCAACCCGGAGGGACTCCAGATGTCAGACATTCCTTGAAATACGATGATCAATATTCAGACTCATTTTTTGAAATCCTCGCGAACCAAATCCAGTGGGTGAAGCGCCTTGTAGCCATCGATTTGGGAATTACTTAATGGCTGTTATAAGTCTGCAAGAATTCATGTGAGAGACCACACTGCTATCAAACATGCACATCTATCAAACAAAAGAAAGGCAGCTAATTGAGCTGAAAAAAAAAACAAAGCAGCATGACCCAAGACGAATGAGGAGAAAGAAAATAGGATAATACCTACCAACCTCCTAATTGACTAAATTTGTATTGTACTGTTTAGTTCATAAAACCGCTCCTATGGGAGGAAAAATGGCCCGCATAAGCCTTTTTCTGAGACCGCTTTATCCTTATTGGCAATCAATGTAATTCTGTCATTCATGATAAATGCTTAAGTTATCTCCCCACTAGTTGATAGACATCAGCAAACTCTATTTAAAATCTAATGATTGTTTACGCATGTATACTGGGTGAGCGGTTGCATGAGACAGACCACCAAGCATAATGCTATTCATGTCAGAAACATCCTTAGGGCCATATGGGTTGTGCAGCAATGTACTCCTCTGAGAGCCCAAACACTGAGCATGAGCAAAAGTTTATCTGTGTTGTTGACATTTTAAATTTGTCAGGTACTGCTAGAGCACAAGTAAGCAAGACTAAGGTTAACATATTGTGTTTTAGGATAGATATTACTCACATTGTTTTGGTTTTAGATCATAAAATGCAACATGACACATTGCCGTATGTCATCTGATTCTACCACTTTGACAGGAGGGCAGGAGGTGAATCATCACACTCTAAACAAAACGGAAAGCTATGCCATTCATTTCCCCCATTGTTTTTTCTGCTCTTTACTAGAGGTTAAGGTTAACATTTTTAGCTGGGAGAGTTTTTAGAGGACATTTAGGTCTTGTGAATCCAACTTTGTATTTGTGGTTCACTTCCTTGTCCAATGTTGCTCTAGGCAGTCAGTGATCCAATTGAACAAGCCATAATGGAAAACAAACAAGCTGCATTTAAAAAAAACAACAACAACAAAAAAAAGACCTGTCTTGTCAAAGCTCATCTGCCTCCTGTGACTCAGATATGAAATGGGAAAGGCAGGGTATGAAATCCCATCATTTCTACATCCTAAAAGTCCTTCAGGCACATTATTCTACCTTAAGTGCACAATATGTTCAAAATTGCATACTGTCACAGAGTATCACATTGAAAGATGTCACAATTGTATGTTTTTTCCCTCTGTCCAGTTGTCAACCAGTCAACATTATTTACATTTTCCTTTTTTTAATTACAATTTTATCACATAACTATATTATTTTATAACCCAAGCATATATACTGTAACAATTGATTCATAAACAATAATAACAATGCTAATAAACAGTGCAAAATAAATAGACCGATTCTGGCAGATAATGATATTCTTCTATAAGTGTTTGAACTTGAATTGGAGATGATCCAAGTTTCTTTCCATTACAGCATATTTTAGACTGTTTGTGTCAACTGTTTTATAAGAAAGGAGAGCGAGGCTGCTCTAATACAAGTGTGGCATCCCACACTCATAAACTTTAATTTGATATTGAATGTAGGAGTGAAGTTTTGTGAGAAATATGAACTTCTCAGTTGAACAAAGGGCGCCTTTGGGTATATTCCATATGTTTTTTTAAGTCAAAACAGAAATATCTATCTTTATTACACAGCTCTCAAAATTGCCACCCTGCATCTGTTGTCTGTCAGTCTGCCCCAAAAGTTTTTTTGCGATGGCGTGTTGGCTACAGTTCAGGGCCTTGAGCAAAACACTTAACCACAGGTTGCGCAATGACTTTCATTTTTTTTTTTGGGGGGGGGGGTGTTAAAGCACATACTGAATGACTACTAGAGCTTCTTTCTCATTACATGGCAAAGAGCCACATGTACAATACCAGAATATCTCATTTGGGCCTGGCTGCTGTTCTGAGGACCACAGCTAAATATTGAATAAATATTTGTCAAGTCATTTATCTCAGCCATTTTTCATTTGTTTTCACTCAGTCAGCTCTTTGGCCCAGACACAGAGAAATAATGCATAAATACCAAAAAAAACACTAAGATTCAAGGTGCTTTGGCAAATCTTTTGACATTACAGTAGTGGATTAGGATTTTTTTTTATGTGTAGTAAGCTGGTAGATCTGTGCTGAATCAATAATGCTTTAATCTCTTACTATAAAATATGACTAGTTTTTATATGTGTAAGCTGTCGAACATTAGTATGTCCTGAACATTTCATCCACAAGGAGACTACAGGATGTACAGTAAAAAAAAAAAAAATCACTTCCTCATCAACATGCATCCAGGCATCTTTTTCCACGAGCACACACACAATCTAACAACTTGACAGTACCATCACTCACTACAGGGGTGCTAAGAATGAGACAGGAACATTTTCTGCTCCTTCTGACTGGGTGACAGATAAGGATGAAGTAGGTGAAGGCTAATTGATGAAGATCTGCAGCTATTCTAGTGAAACTGTAAATAATTATCACCCAAAAGGTAGCAGGGTTGATGGAAGACGCCTGCTGATGTCAAACTAATTCCACACGGCTGGATGACTTGACCCTGGTCAAGCAGAGCAGTCTGATAGTGTAGAAACCAATATCCTCTAAAGACCCAGGACATCTCTTATAACAGGGATGAATATTTTCTGTATCTTTTGGCTCACCTCTCAAGCCTGTGGTGTCTCTACTGTCCCTGGGGCTGGGACAGGAGACTGTGGGGAAAGCAGGTGCATCTCCATCTGCTGAGGAGACACAGAATCCCATTTTGTCATGAATCCATCCTACCAGAGCTCCATCTGCTGACTCTAGTCTTAATTTCCTGCCTAGGTGTACCGACCAAGTGCATTTGCCTACTCGTCTATGTTGCCCTGGCAACAATACGCCAAAGTGTTGCCTAGTTGTCAAACTCTAGAGAACAATTTCAGCAATTAATTAGGACAAAATTCATTAGCGCACATCTCTTTAATACTGATCTAATTGCATCTGTTTTAGACCCTCTGGTAATTGCAAACCATCTATTTGGTAGAAATTGAAAGCAAATGTACCCCATCAACAAGTGGCAGTTATGTGTGAAATCAATGATGGACAATTTGTAGGCAACTGTCTACTAAAGCCCCTTTCACACTGCACGTTTTTCCCGGAAAATTGCTGGATTGCCTTCTGTGTGAATACAAATACATCCCGAGATTGATTCTGGGATCTAGCACGGGTTGGGGACTTAATAACATTACCGGGTTCAGTCCCGGAACAAACTCTGTGTGAACAAAAGCCAGAACCAATGCCCCAAAGGTGTGTCTTAGTGCTGACGCATGTTATCGTTTGACTATTTTACCAGGTGTTTTGAAGGCTGATCAAAATTTGCGACTAAAACATATGTGTAAACTATAATGAAGCAGAGATCAGGTGGTTTCTCACTATTCGCGCTGAAGTTGAGTCCATTCACCAACTTAAGTGAAGGTAAACGTGCCTAGCGTTTTTGACTCATACATTACACGTCACATCCTGATGTCACATGTCATTACGGGACCTTTATGTGTTGTGTGTGAACGCACTCACAGATTCCGGGGAAATCACTGGCAGTGTGAATGAACCAAAATTTAACGATCCAGGAACAATTGCCAGGACACATTACCTGTGTATTATTCGGAATTTCACTGTGAAAGAGGCTTAACTGGGAATAATGTCAGGAAAGAAAATAAAAATCTAATCTTTAGAATAAAAAATATTTTAGCAAAAAAGGAGTACTAAATAACTTACATAAGAAATTCTGTAAGATACAACAACACTATTTATAGGTATTTTTCCCACTTTGCACAGAAGCAGTACAAAGGACACAGGAAATCATGACACAGCACAGGCCAGAATCTCCATGTGTGCTACCCAGTACACCACAGTTCTGACTTAACTTTTTACTCATGAGAACACAGCAACACTATTTCCCACAGCAGTAATACTCACTTACAGGAAAAGCAAAGACCAAAAATGCCATTTAAAGACCTTATCTTTTTGGGACCATTAGAAATACTAAACTCCTGCTGATGAGTAAATAGAGCAATTGTATTTTTTTCTATTACTGCCGCTAGCACACACCATGAAAGATACACAGCGCAAACCAGTTCTTGCAGAACGTGTCTACAACCTCTTCAAAGCTATACGTTGCACAAATTGCTTTTCCTCGGATAACCTCCGCTTCAGTTTCTTCTTTGAGGTTAAGAGCAAATGGCCATTAGCAGCAACTGATGTTGTCAGCATGTGTTGGATGCTTGATGACTCAAGGGTGGTTGATAATGAGCTCAACTGTGGTGTTTTTCGCCTCAGGTGGAGCAAAGGTGAGAAATGTGATGGTTATTCTAATTCAGGTCAAGATCCCGAGTCTGGTACTCAGGGAAGATTAAGGGGCCAGACCCCCTCAGGGACTCCAATCTCCACCCTTGCATGCAAAACTGACTGAATTGTCAGAGTGCGCCCAGACAGAGTCAAGATGGAGCATCTTCGACAGGAGTGGGTGGCAATCAGACGACTGTACCAAGACCAGTAGACCATGCTCCATTCAGTCAGTCTTACAGAAATCATGTTGATCTCAAGTGTCGTTAGGGATCTCGCTTAAATAAACGGAGTCAATAGTCATTCCGGAGGCAGGGAAATCAATAGGCTCAAGACCTGCATGGAGGGATGTACTCCAACCGTGCCTTCAACATCAATCTGCCACCTGAAGCATACGAACCATTACTGCAAAGTGCTTTAAAGGAGACAAAGATTGAAAACAACTATATAGCACCTTCAATTCACACTTTTTTAAACTTAATTTCCAGTTAAAACCTGCTAAAAGTATATAAAGTCAACACTTGCAAGCCTCCGTAGTAATTAAGGCTAGCATACTGGCTTTAACACTCCTTCAGTCACATTAATTTCAATTTATAGTAACCTATAGGCTAATCTTAGCTGGAAGTAGTATGATTTTAATTACAAAATAAAGGTCACTCCTATTATTGTGATGGTGAGCTCCGTGGCATCTCTAGAGCATTGTTTATTGCTCTGTGCTAAAGTGTTCCCTTTGGAGCTGAAGGTCAGGTGTCTGCCTCCCAGTCAGGATGTCACCCAGCTCACATCGACCTGCTGCTCCAGCTGCAACGCCATCAGATCTGCTCGGGGAGGGAAATACTCAAGGAACTCATTTTTGCTAACACTCGCTTATTTTGGATAGAAATTGTTGTTACGTGAAGTTGAACACCTAAGGCCTCATGTGGCATGATTCAACAGTCAACATGAAATTAAAATTCTACCTATTTTTTTTCTATGTGCTTGTGTCTTGTGAACAGTTAATGTGTGTGTGTGTGTGTGTGTGTGTGTGTGTGTGTGTGTGTGTGCGTGTGCGTGTGTGTGTGTGTGTTTCATATGTAATAACTAAATAAATAATTCATAATTTTTAATCAGTGTCAACTTCTGGAACTTTTGGTTAAAATGATGGTAATGTATGCAGGGTTTCTCCAATCGTTTAGCCCGCTTCAATCCGCCCCTGCAAGCTTGTGTTCATCTGCCTCCATTTGTGAAGGTCACTGACACATTTCAAAACCCAATGAACAACTGATTCATAGAACCAAGTGTCCACTTTACATGTTATTTTCAACAATCTGTTATACTCAGATGTACCTCACAATACAAAAGATCTGTCGCTACTTCTGTTTCATCACGACATTAAAAGTTCCATTTATTTTATCAGTGAACAAATATCCGAAAAAAGAAATCCAATTCAATGTCAAATGATACAATTTTTTCTTTGGTAGTATTTTAAAGCAGTGCTTTATTTGCATCAGTGGAAAATGTGAGTGTGAAAAACCATTAATGAAACCGCTCGCTTCCTTAAAAAAAAAAAAAGAAAGAAAAAAAGAAGATTCTCAGTTCCTAACCTTAGATTTAGTAGATGTAAGATCTAAATGTTGAGGAGGAAAAAAAAAAATGACCCACGTCAAGTTGAGTTCTGTGCAATTTTGAGGAGATTGTTACGTCTCAGCAGGGGATCAAGAGGAAAAAGGACCCAGGGGCAGTGAATAGTGGGATTTCTTTGATGAAATCTCTTTCACTGAGTCAATTATAAATATGAATGCACCGCATTGCTTTTGCCATAGAGCGTGTAGTATGTTGTTTTACAGGACCCATCGGCTTCCTTTTTTAGATAAAAAGCACAGCTACACAGACTCCATTTTGAAGAGAACCAGGTGGACACTTGTATTAACCAAAACTCTGGAAGTAGGCAGACATTTTTCCTCTCACAAAGAGACAGAAGATCTTTTTGTGTTTTAATGCACTTTAATGGCTCCATTTGTGCCGGGCCTGAGAGAAAAAAAGAGAGAGAGAGCCTTTCATTACAATGTAGAGCAGCAGAGCCGAGGTGAGCAGGAATCCATCAGCAACGTGAGGAGGAAGGAGTGGAGAAAGCGTGAAGAAAAGCGGAGAGCGAGATGCGGAGAGATTGTGGAGATCGTGGCATTGCTACATAATACGATCAGAAACAGTTCTTTTATAACCTCTCGTCACTTACATTTCATCAGATTTCTTTCTCTTATTTCATTTTGCTTTTATTACTTGTCTGCAGAGACTGTTTTTCACCTTCACTGTAGATGGATGTAATATTTATACCCGTCACACACACAAGGGACAGAAAACTGAGAATATCTCCCAAGCAGAAGAGACACGATGGGGCTACAATGTTCGGTGGCTGCTGTCAGCAAAACCTCGGCGCGATGTGATTCCTGACCCTTTCTGAATCTCCTCATGTCTTCAAACTGGCACAAGAATGAATGCTGGCAGATAGCAATCTCATTACTGACCTCTGTGCGGTGTGTAACTGCATACACACACACACAGTCTGCTTCTCATGTGTAATAGCTTTCCATTAGAACACACATGCACATTCACCCACTCACAATCTCCACATGCAGAAATCGATTAGCTCGCAGAGAAGTCTCTGCCCACGTACACACAGCAAACCACGCCAAAGTCAGCGCCTAGCGACAGTGACACAATGATGATGACATTGCCATGGTAACATGTTCCTCGGGTCTCCTGCAGCATTTGAATACCGTGGACCGTATTTTCAAGTGATGGAGACCTTTTGGAAAACAAAGTATCAGCTGGGGCACACTCTACTTCCTGCTGCTCTGCCGAGTCGAACGGGAAATGGGAGGTGAAAATTCAGTCTAACATAATGCAATTAAAAGAATATTCTGGGTTCACTTCAAATTAAATTCAGTCAACAGACTTAATGTTGATTACCACACAATTAAAAGAAAGCAGAAACAATGAATGTGTAATCGGTCCCAATATCTGAAAATAACTTACATGAATTATTCTTTTTAAACTTGAGTGTTATTTGAGCAGTTAAAGTTGTGTAAACCATTGTTTTTTTTTTTTGTGGAATACTGGGTTACGCTGTTATTTAATGACAACAAAGCTGTAAAATCGGACATAAATGTACATAGGAAAGATTAGTAAGCAATTTAGTTACACTAAAAGAAAAACTTGCTCCATTTCCTACATTTTTGCAGAACTACAAAAATGTACCCAATACATACAGTTCACTTATTTCCAGCTGAAATAAATACTAGAGGCAGTAAAATGGCAACAACTTTTATTCCTTTTCATATAAATAATGATTACAGGAGCAGATTATTGATTAATAAAGACTTATAAAGTCTTTAAATTAAAAAAGGTAATGTGTTTTGTACCACTTTAAATAACTTTACAAAAAAATTTAAGTGGCTTAGTGTAAAATAGGTATTATGCTATTTTCCTTTTGCACCACTCACTGAACATGTCATTTCTAAATTAAATGTTCATTTATTTTTAATAAAATTGAACATGCTTGTAGCACTGGACTTTTCACTTTGAAAGTGCCGCAAAATGATCAAGAAGGAATATTATTTTGCAGATATGCCATCACAGACATGTTTTTTTGTTTTTTTATGAGCCTGGGTTGTAAAATTATGTTAACATATTGTTTGTCTTGTGTCTATAGAAACAATGAGAATTTTAATTCACTTCCACTGCAAGCGCATCACTGTAATTATTATAAATTATTATTATTATTATTATTATTATTATTATTATTATTATTATTATTATTATTATTATTATTGATTATTATAAATTCACACTGCAGTTTTATCATCTGCTGCATAAAATTTATTCTGTTTGGATTGGCAGTCATTGTTTTTATTGTTCATTAACTGCAAAAACATAAAAAAAATCCTCCGTGTCATTATTGTTATAGTTGTGGTGTAGATTCCGCTATTTGTTTAAATTTAGAAGGATTTTTAAAACTATATGGTTATCATCACAGTTATCCTACTTGGCATAAATCGAACTTGTGTCCATTTTGTGTGTGTGTGTGTGTGTGTGGTTTAAATATCTGTTTTTTATATAAAATACTACTGATTGTACTGAACCTAGTTTAAATTAAATTTAGAATCAGAATTTAAAAGCCCACATAAAAGTACATAAAGAGCTAATTGTATCCATCTCAACAAGACGCAGAAAAGAATGTCATGTTTTCTTTCCCCACCAAGTTCCATCACAGGCACTTCATATTGGCACTATGCCTCTCCTGGCTGTCACATGGAGAGTAGTTAATTCAATTAAGAGACGTGAAAGAGTTTTTGTTTTTTGTTTTTTATGGTCCAAACCCAGGGAGCTATTTATCACATCTAACAAAAGCCAAGGAAGCCTCTTGACTGCATCTCCTATAATATAAAAAATATCCTGACATTAAAACTCAACAAAGCAATCATCTCTCTCCTGAGAAGCAGAGAGCCAGTATCACGGGCCCTGGCATTTAGAGTCCTCCACCACTGCGGTGGCTAGAGCAGTGCTGGAGCATTTTTAATTAAATAAACTCAGGCTGGGTTGATATGCTCCGTTTTGAAAAGTCACCTCATTAGTTTCAGCAGGAAGAGGCAGGACTGAGGTAGAGCCTGATTATAAACACTTTACGCAGGCTGGAATCAATTGAGATAAGATGGAAGAGCAGACGCTAGCGTTTAGGAGTATATTTAATGGTTGCCATACCTGTGTTCACTCGCTATTCACATTATTAAGGCCTTAACTGTGTGAGTGCTATATATAAAATTAATTTTGAGTAGTAAAATAACTGACGTGCTTCTAGGAATTGACAGTGCCTGAGATGTATAGTGCCAGAAGGTTGGATGAAAGAGAAAAATGGTCAAAGGTTACTGGATCTGTGTCATAATAGAAGGATATTCCAAATGGAAGTATAATGAAGAAATGGATACGGGCAATGATGGATCCAGGTCATTGAGCGACAGGCCAAAAGGATGAGTAACATTACTTCAGACCGCAAGAGCACATTTCTGAGTCGAATATAAGATTAAAAGACAACCTTAAGTCCCAGTGCAAATAAAAATACTATGTAAAAACGTTTAATTAAGAGTTTCAGTGCAGATCATCATGTGATGATTTCATCTAACTATGACAAATGCCCTTTATCTTTCGTATGATGCAGGGTGCACACAGACATTGCACAAACTGTATACCCTAAACTGCGGCAAAGACTTTAAAGAGGTGTTTTGGTGTGATACATGTGGCCAGAGGCGATTCTGGAATTTTAGCCTTAGGGGCTGGAGCCCTTTACAAGACTTGTGAGATGCACTCTTCTCGAATGCTTCTAGCCTATATACAGTGCGAGAAATTGGGGGTTTGAAATTGTTTGACTATATTAAAAAAATAAAAGATATAAAAAAAAAATAAACCCATCCCAAGTGCACACACACAGCAGGACACACACACAGCCGGAGCAGTGGGCAGCCATTTATGCTGCGGCACCCGGGGAGCAGTTGGGGGTTAGGTGCCTTGCTTAAGGACACCTAAGTCGTGGTATTGAAGGTGGAGAGCAGCGCCGCCGCTCCCAACACGTGCATCACGCACTGTGCGTAGGGCACCAAGTGCTGAGGGGGCACCAAAAATAGCCTAATGATTTTTTTTTTTTTTTATGCCGGTATTATTTCATTAGCCTATAGAAATATTAGGCACATTTTAGCCATGTATGTATGTAACAAAAAAGGGGGAACAAGAAAGATATTTAATAATTGCTCTAGTCTAGTCCGGTCTAGTCTAGAAAGTACGGGAAATGTGCTGCATGTGCTTGCTGCTGCTAATTGTAATGTGCCTCGAACTTGCTGACGTTAATGTTAGCATCAGCAAACTATGTTATTATAACTTACAATGTAAAGACGTGTTTCCACGCATCTGGAGGTCTCGCGGCACGGTAAACGCAAATTCTCCTCATTCGCGCATCTAGTTACAAGAGATTCTGAGTTATGAAAAGGACCATTGCAAGCTGATAGCGACCGGCTTTTGTGGTGGAAAATTGGCAGTAATTCCCCCACCTTGCACAACTGTAGCCTACCTGAGTGTCCTGGGACATCAGTGCGGTCGGAGCGCGTCTTCTCAACAGCTGGACATATAGTGAATAAAAAACGTTCTTCTCTGGACCCCGAAACTTTTGCCATGAAACTTCATGCCAATAAATAAGAAATATTGCTGACTTGAGTGTTTCCAGCTCTCTCTTTACGTTCGTCCGTTTATTGACGTTGAAAAAGGAAACGTCTTTTTGTTAGACATGGAAAATTGATTTTACAATCGATTCAATGAACACTTATGTCTTAAAAATCGAAAATGATTTATTTTCACAAAAGTGACAGTCCTAGTACTTATTGATGATTATTTAATTTAATTTATTCAAAGTGACATTGAATTTGCAAAAAAAAAAAAAAAAAAGGTCTGGATTATTTTGATATTTTTTTTTATTTTGCTATTCTGTTGACTGTTTACAAAGTCAGATAAGCTGTGAAGATTTTCTTTCTTTTTTTAGTGTTCTTAAGTTTTATATTGTGATGCTGCTATTGTGTGTTATTGGTATTGAGTTATGTTTGGTAATAAAAAGTTAAACTGGCAAAAACAAACGTTTTTTTTTTTTTTTTCTTTCTCGGGGTCGGGGTGGAGGGCATCATAAAGGAATTATGCTTAGGGCACCAAAATGGTTAGCAGCGGCACTGGTGGAGAGAGAACTGTACATGCACTCCCCCCCACCCACAATTCCTGCCGGCCCGAGACTCAAACTCTCAACCCTTCGATTGCAAGTCCGACTCTCTAACCATTAGGCCACGACTTCCCTAAATGACACTATTGTCTTTTTAGAGGTCCTTTACAGCAGAGCTTACATAATTTAATCTGTTATTTTTCTGTCTATTACTGTAAATCTGCTTTGTAACAATCTGTACTGTTTAAAGCACTATTTAAATTAAAACTTATATATATATTAATATATATTAGTGCTGTCAAATGATTAATCATGATTAATTGCATCCAAAAAACTTTATAATTTGTATATTTATTATGTGTATATAAACATACACACATACAGTATATATTTTATTTTGAATATATATATATATATATATATATATATATATAAACAAAATATTTTTCTGAAATATATGCATGTAGCCTATGTGTTTTTATATATACATAATAAATATACACAGTACACACTCATATATTATGTAAACAAAAACTTTTATTTTGGATGTAATTAATCATGAATAATCGTTTGACAGCACTGTTATATATTTATTACAAAAAGTTTGAGATTCAAGTGGAACGGAGAGCTGGCTGCTGATGAGTGACAGATGGGGCGAGGTCTGTCCCGCCTCTGCTGCCCTAGAGAACATCTCTGCCCTTGGCCTGCCACTGAGAGGTGGATAATATTACATATAATGAACTATACAATTGTACAGTGACTGCTAGGGGAGGATTCAGAGTGGAATGATCTCAGAAGGCACCTTTTTTTATAGATTGTATAGTCAGAGATAGACAGTGAAGAATCACCTACTGCATGTGCATGTCCCACTGCGCTCCATTTTTTAGCATCATTGTATAATGAACTCGCAGTCTAACAATGAAATGAGTACATGAGGCTGTACACAGTATAAATACCATTTCTCATAAAAGGACATTTCAATAATGTGCTTAACCTTGTCTTTTAATGCCTCAGCCCTTCCAGTTTCACATCTCTTAACCTTCAACAGTGAACTAAGTGCTTATCGGAGGACTTACAATAACGGAAGTTGCCCTCACTGCCATTAATCAACGATGAATATGAAAGTTCACAATCTGAGGTTTAGCATCTTAAATAGCCTTCTAAAGACTGGTGGGGTTTAATAGCTGTATGTTAATTTATGTGTTTTCTCGGGAGGACCAATATATGTTGACATCATACTAAGCATTGTTCAGTGGCCTTACAAAGTTTTAGACACTTAATGCATGGTTAGGTATTAAAATGTCAAAACAAATTGCATTAATTTAAAAAAGGATAGCACCCGAGACAGTTTATTCATGTGAAACAATATGATTTTGAATTATATATTAAAAACACTGTTCAAAATTTTAGATTATTAAATCCAAAAAAGTCATGTAAAAAGTAAAGAAAGCTCTGACAAAAAGGCATGGAATCTTTTGCATTTGGAAATGCCTTTTGATTTGATATACTGTTATTTACAAAAACAGAATTTGTCTGACAAATGTGGATAGACAGACAGACAGACAGACAGACAGACAGATAGATAGAGGCAGTAATTATAAAGATTGACTGAAACTATGCAGAATTCATTCTCTGATTAATTATTGAGGTCCTGATTTATACCACCAATGTCTGAGAAGATCACAAACGTAGTCAGCTGACTGACAGCCTATCCCAGGTGCCAACAGCTGGGGATTCTAATCACTGGCAGAGTGATGAATGACACTTGTGTGTTGGCAAACAGGGCCTTGCAGCTGCCAGAAGAGGTGGGGAGATGTGAAGATTACATGAGGGACAGTGTAGGGATAAGAGTATGTCTTCCAACTGGATCTACACTCAATAGCTGTTGGTAACAACACATGGTGTCAAATTTCAGCACAAAACCCAGATCATCCCAGGATCATCCACTGACATCCAAATGCTCAAATGAGACTTAAATCTATGGTCTTTGAATAAAGGAGCTGTAAATTCTTGAGTACAGTGCATGCTTCTAGAGGATTGTAAAATGATCGAGGCCTACAGAAACCTCCTTCCGTTGTTTGAGGGACTCGACAGTGAAGATCAATAGAAAAACAGTAAAGTAAAAGAGCTAAGGTCACCCATGACTTCTGAAGACAATGTCTGACCTCCAGAGTTGGACAAATCAATGAGAGATTCATTGAGTGATGCTTAACCTATAACAATGCAGTACAATCTGATGTGAACTTTTTTGTTATGGAACATTTGGCCAGTTCAGTTGAATGGTAATATATCAAGTAGTTTTATTAAGCTATCTTAACCTCCGGTTAGTTTGGATGAGCCAAGGGTTTTCAAACTGGTACTCCCAGGGGACCACAAGGAGGTTCTATAGGGTCTGCTCTGGGTTACCAAAGCTTTTAGAATAATATTATAATGTTAATTTTATTACTAAATATCATTGACTCAATAATGCAAATAAATCATGGAAGTGACAACATATAAAAGATAAATGTCTTTAAAATAATATCACACAAAACAACCTAATGTAGTACATTACAGGTTGAGAATGACAATAAATAAAATGTAAATAGATATTAGATAAAATAAATAAATACAAAATTGAGAATTATTCCATTCAGGGAAAAAATAAATGTTGCATTACTATATAACGGTAGCACAAAACTACTTGGCAATCTCCACCTGTTACTGAAAGGTACTCAAATAGTCCAAAACTGGTTTAAAAAATGAGAAATAAGAACATGTGCCTGAAAGCCAAGACATGTGCCGTCATGGTGGAAAGATGCATGACTTGCACTAATGAATCAATACAACCTTTCATAAGGCCCAGGTCATTATAATTCTCAGAGTGATTCAAATCACTATGAAGGGAACTACAGGCTTATTTGTATTCCGTTTCTGTGCTGGAGGGGGAAGGAAGGCCAGTCGGCAGTTTGCACAATCAGGTTCCCAGCAGAGTGAAGGCGGTCTGGTCAGAAGAACCTAATTCTCTCTCTCACAACGGCTCAGGGGGATCAGGCATGAGAAGTGTCATTACAGTGACAGAATCCAATGGAATGATTTGAAAAGAGTGTGATTGAGGTTGAGAAGGAAATCTGTGAAATAAATGAGAGTTATTATTTCTGCTATAGCTGTGTATGGAGAGAAAGACAGAAAGGGGGAAAAAGGAGATGGAAGGAGGCAGGCTGGTTAGTGAAGGCAAGAAGCAACCGCTTTAGCCCCAGGGTGATTGGACCTCTCTTTTCAGACAACTGAAAGCTGTGTCTAGGTTTTGGACAGTCACAGCATGGGAGAGTTAGTGCACATACACACACACACACACACACACAAAGTCAGGATAATGCCAACAGTAGGAATAATGTTACTTCTCAAAGTCTCAGACTTTTACCTTATTAAACATTTACTTTATATTGATTTTCCCTCCTTTCTATCTCTTTTTCTGTGGACCACACAAGAAGATATTTTGAAGAACGCCTTATATTTTGTTCACACAATGAACGTCAGTGACTGGCATTGTATAGACAAAAACAGTCAAAATATCTTCTTATGTGGTCCACAGAAGAAAGTCATGCAGTTTTAGAACAACATGGGGGCAAGTAAATGATGACAGAATTGTTGTTTTTCTTTTCGTTTTATGTATCCCTACTATACACATTCATTGCCTTGGTCTTGAGTTGCCTTGGTCAAATGTATTTCTGAAACAGCTCTTTTTTTTCTTTCAAATTAAATCCGAAAACCAATTAACTTGCATAACACTGGTGTTTGAGACCATCAAGTGCTTGACTCCTCTCACAATAATCTGTGCAATAATCATTTCCATCAGTCGAGCCAAATTCACACTCACAGCTCAGACGTCGTCTCTCAGCAGGAGTAGGAAGCCCTCCTGCGATGTCCAATAGAGACATTCCGCCAGCTGCTGTTTTCCCATTTTACAAAAGCGCAAAGAAATGTCCCTCCATCATTCATGGGAAACTTTGAAACTGCCAGTTTGCCCATTGAAGAAGTGCCAAACTTCACATTTGGAAGTTCCAAGTTCCTCTGAGATGCCACCAAAACACATTGGCGGGGTTTTACCCAGCTGTCAGCTGTAGAATGCCATCATATCATCGCTTTATTACAAATGTCAGACTCGCTGCTGGAAACACCCCCCATTGATTAGAGGCTGGATAATTGGATTGTGGCTCTACCTCAGAAACACTGACTGGGGGCATTTAGAGGGTGAAGACCATGAAAGGCAATATCAGGATGTGTGTATAGAAGAACCGGATGAGAAGAACAACAATAAAAGGTGAGGGAACATAGCTGAAGAAGACTCTAGTTAAGAACATTACAGTCTAATCTGGCATGTGTTTAAGTCACACATTATTACTGCATTGTTTTAGGAGTTGACAGTAATTTCAGTTTGTTTTTGGCATGCAGTTATAACTTTAGATGCTTGAGGCTTTCTTTGAAAAACCTGTCAAAGCCAGAATCCCTCTTGTAGTTTGAGATGTTGGTAGTCTTTTAAAACTAAAAGCTTTTTTTTGTTGCAAAAGTCATTTGAAATAGCCTAAGGCAGAGTTTAACAGCTGCAACTCTCAAAAGTGTTATCAACCTACTTGATTTATGGAGTAAATTATTTAAAAAATAATAAAGTAAACCACTGTAAATAAAAACAAATTTACAGCAGTTCCCAATGTCAGAGGATGACCAGCCTGAAAGAAAGCTAACCTTGCTATCCTTCATCAATAATGAAAAGCTTCAATTCAACAGAGATTTAGTATCAAATCCATTAAATTAATAATTGATATATAGACTGTTTTTAAAATGTGAATCTGCTAAATTTAGAAAGCCAATGCAAACAAAAACAGCGATAATGAATCGCCTGGGACAATCTACCTCTTAAAATTATTAACACCAGACATCACCTTGTTAGGTTGTCAAAAATCCATTTACAATTTTCCCGTTCTGCTTCAGAATTCCCCTCATTATAAGAAATTAATGTTTTAAGTATTTTAAATGTAAAATGTCTGAAATACATGTTCAGCTGCATTGAAATAGCTTCAGACCTTCACTCATCATTATAATCAGTCCCTTTATCTTTCCCCTGAGAGTATGTTTCTATTTTTATCCTGACACTGCATTATAGATGTCATTGTCATCATTGTTCATAAAGAAAAGTAAAATCTCCCACAATGCACCACACTTCATCACAATGTCAAACCCATGACATACTGTAAGAAACTAGCAGAATATTGTAAAAACATCAGTTTTATCACAAAGGACCAGACTGCATTTTAACAGCAATGTCATGATGCCAGGGAACTTCAGTACACAGTTTTATAAAAATATTATATGGAGGTCTTCTGACTGACACACTGTAATGATTCCAGGAAAGGTGTTTTCACAGCTCCATAGTGTCCATAGTGACAGGATTTTTTTTTAAGCTCAAGGTACATACATTATTCTGTACAAGTCTATTTCCACCACAAAATAAAAAAATAATAAAAAGATAACTGTGCCTTTTTCATCTCACATTTTGGACTTTTCAGAATTGTGTTATATAAACTCAGGTTTGCATGACAAACACAGAATTGTAAGATACAAACTCAAAATTACAATGAAACTCAATAAAATAGCAATGACTTTTTTTTTAATTATTATTCTGTAGTGGTGGATAAAAGTGGAATGTTAACTTGCAATTTCTGAGAAAAAAAGACAGAGATGTGTGCAATGTATGCAAACTTACTTTCTTTACTTTAGAGGACAAACTTTATCTAATAGATAATTTCATCCATTATTAAAAAAGGATGTGTATACTGAATAAATTATGTAACCAAATGTTCAAGCTTAGAAAGGACCAAAGGTATCATTTCAAGAATCTGTCAATGCAAACCCATATCGATCGACAACTAAATGTGGACGTGTCAGTCTCAGTGTCTACAGTGTTACAATCCTGTTCATCAAAATTACAGGTTCAGGTGGGTCTACAATGCACATATTAGCATTTGATTATGGTGACTGGATTTGAAAATAAATAAAGAAAAACAAATCTATACAGCATCAAGCACTTGGATGTTTTCTTAGAAACTAAATATGTGATGGGCCTGTCAATTCACTAGTCATCCTTCAGTGCGTCTGACCTTTCATACAGACATACTCTCCAGTGAGCCTGGTGATGCTTCATAGAAAAGGACAAAACAAGACACATCTATGTAAGAGCATACTGTAATTACTGATGTGAGTTCAAAGAGAATCTGCCAGTCTTAGTTGGCAGATCAGAGAAGCTGCTGGTGGTTCACAAACAAAAAAAAAGCACTCGATGTGCACGGACACATACATACACAAACAGACAGAGAAATAAGTTTGGAACAGAGAGTCCAATCTGGCCAGTGGCAAAGACATGTACACAACAAATACAGACTATTGAGAATAAATAAATAAAGAAATATTCTTACTCTCTTCTACTACCCCTTAGGGCTGGATCAACCTTGACAGTGTAGTAGTAAAGATTAGAAGACAGGAATTTCTCACTTTGCTACTCAGGTTAAAAATAAGGTTACACCTTTTTTATGTAAATCACTCGCTTTAGCCTTTTTTCTACAAAGACACATAATAGGGGTGTGTAGCGAAGCACGTCCTGATTTTGCCAAGTTCGATGTGTTCCTAGGTCAACATATTTTGTTGACCCTGGAACAACATTTTACTCCAAAAATATATTCTTAACCAAATCCCTACACCTAAACCTAACCTTAACCATGAGTAATCCATAAAATCATAGGAAATGATAGATGAATGACACTGATGTACAAGCACCAAACACTGATTTTAAGCGTAAATTTCACAAAATCTAAAAACTGGTTCTTCAAATCTGATCGGTTAATCACAATGTTGTTCCAGGGTCAACAACGATGTTGTCCCAGGAACATGTCTCACTTGGTAAAATCAGGTTCTGCGTGTAGCGAAAGTGGGGGAAAAAACAGTAAAAGACCATTTTAAATAGCAAAAATCGTGTATAATTCATTGCATATATGCATAAATTAGAACAATATCAATAAATTCCTAAGTGTGCCAATTCAATCAGTTCAGTTTTCTAAAAGTAATGGGTTCCATAAAAATATGCCTTGTATAGTTAAAGTATTGTTTATTTGTATTAATATACACTACCATTCAAAAGTTTGGGATAAGTAAGATTTTTTACATATTGAATATGTTTAATATGTTTCGTTTCTTGTGCTCATCAAGGCTATATTTATTTGATAAAAAATACAGAAAAAAAAAAGTTATTTTGTGAAATATTATTGCAATTTAAAATAACAGTTTCTATTTTAATATAGTTTAAAATATTAGTTTAAACTTATTCCTGTGATGCAAAGCTGAATTTTCAGCATAATTAACTGTCACATAATCCTTCAGAAATCATTCTAAAATGCTGATTTATTAACAATGTTGGAAACAGCTGTGCTGCTACATGTTTTTTTTGGAACCCGCGATACTTTTTTCAGGATTCTTTAAAGAATACAAATTCAGGATGCTTTTATGAATTCAAAATAAAATAATACTTTTTTAAGTACTTTTATTTAGCAAGGATGTGTTTAATGGATGAAAAGTTATAGTAAAGACTTTTATTGT
The DNA here is from genome assembly GCF_023724105.1 of Carassius gibelio. NCBI lineage: Eukaryota > Metazoa > Chordata > Actinopteri > Cypriniformes > Cyprinidae > Carassius > Carassius gibelio. The sequence continues at coordinate 15,690,410 of NC_068403.1, read as the reverse complement.
TAGAAAGCATTTTAACTTTTAATAAATGCTGTTCTTTTTTTACTTTTTATTCATAAAAGAATCCAGAAAAATAGTAAAAAAAAAAAAAAAAAAAAAAAAAAACAGTCTGTGGCCTCTGACTGCACTCCCATTTGATGTTGCTGCTCATTTGCATACACTCTGCACAACTTCTGCTAACACCTACAGTACTATAGCATTACCCAGAAGCTGCAAACTTTTGTAACAGTCCCTGCTAGTAGCAGCATGCGTGAATACTAATCTCCATTAATTTGAATTCTTAGAATTCTGCCTCATTTACATGTATTAATCAATAGCTATAGGAAACAGATGCATATGAGTTTGAGCTACAGTATTACATAGTCAATTAAATCTGTCAAATCTTGGATTTATTCTATGACAAAAGTTGTTTTTTCATCTCTTGGCCTGTTAAAAACTTGCAAGCTAGAACAGATTGTACATGAGAGACAAGCTTTTCTGGATGCAATTCATCTAATCACAAAGCAGGAAGCTGACTTTAAGAAGATAAACAGATGTTTAAACAAATGAGGTATACATAACAAGGTCCAGAATCAGACATCCATAAGAAGCAGAATCATCTGCACTCATGCTGAACCATAACACATGTGCACCTGTAATTAGGCTCACTCACTCAGAATGTTTCAGTAAACAAACGAAAGGATGGTAAAGCTTACAAACGGAGAAGAAAAGTGCTTTCTGCAAGTGAGAAGAACCATCAAGAGCAGAGGGTGAAGTTAGCTAATGCAGCCCTCTCCATTAGATAACAGGGGTCAACTACAACATGTCCCACTCTCCCTTTGACCTCTAAGACAACCATACGTTTAAAAGGATGACAGCGATGCTGAATTCATCTACACTCAGATGCGGAGGAGAACAAAAAGCTGAGATGCTTGCCGACCGGTCTAACAGTATCACAGACAATTAAATGAGACGAATGAGAGTCAGGAAAATGTCAGGCATGTTTACATTAACATACTGTATCTAGACTGGGGATGTTACCTTATCAGCATGAGTCTAGCAGCCACATACTTTTTATGTGCTATTTTTTTTTTTTAAATCAAAGCCCTGTATCATTAAATGTGAGATGATTTGTTCAATTGAAAAAAATACAAAATGTGACAGATACTGTAACAATAGTCCCTTACAAAACAGCTGTGTCTCTGTAGTGTACCACATTTTAGCTCATAAACCTACAACTAACACACTAACCACCCGCAGTCCAACTTAACTAGCCTCTATTTATACTGCCATTGTCATTCTTCTCGGCACAAACATGTCTCAGTCAGTGCCATTTGCCTAGTCCAATTATTGTTGTGCTATTACCGCCTTGCTAAGCAGCCGGTAAACAGACTTTTATTGAAAAGAGGTGCTTGTGCATATTTTCTGTTGATCGTGGCAGCAGTAATTCATCAAAATGATGATCAAATAATGGAGATAAAGATCATGATGAGACATAAATCCATGCACGGTGTAGTCGAGCACATTTTAATGATGCTATTTAGATCCTCCACAACCTGGTACTTAGAAGCAACCTGTATGATTGAGAACCGTGCTACACAAATAGCACTGAGCACTATGTTTTAGGGTTTTGCGCTATTATCTATCCTTTAGTGAATCTTGTGCCAAAACAACACAACCACCGTAACCTCTACTTAGTGAAACCCAACCCCCACCCCTACCCCCAACCGTGTAGAGTATCACACATTGTCTGAGTTTAGTTCCTGGTCTGTTTGAAACAATTTAGCAGATCTAGCCATTATTGCTCCATTTGCAATTATTGTGAAACCGGTTGGCAAAAACCTTGGAACAAATAAGAACAAACATAAAACTTTCTTATAAGATAGAGGGAGAAACACAGGAAGATGCCAAAGTTAGATTAAGTGCTAGTTAACTGAACTCTGCGACTGTGTGGAGCACAGTGAACCTGCTGATGCATGGATGGCAGCGTTCCAAAGGCCTTGTAACCTGTCCTCCTTTCTTGCAGGATAACAGAAAATGGCCCTGCTCCATGAGCTAACAGCACTCATTTGTGGAAACCACAGCATCATGGTATTATTAGATCATTCCACTGATCTTAAATCAAATATTAGAGGTGAGATAAAGCTGACCTCTGAATGCTATGAAAGTGTTGGATCCAGACAATTTGCATAACGTCAGGCTGAGCGAGCATATAAAGTGGAGGACTCAGGCAAGACTTTATTCTAATGATCAAAAGAGGCACCTAATTTAGCCATACTTACCCTTTAAGCTCCTTCGTAGGTTTAACAAAGCTATTTACATCATAATACATACATTTTTTTAAGAGCAAGTAAACAAATGCGGGCTATTCATGTCTTCTGTCTTATGCAAACATTATTTGACTCTCTGGAGGTAATGGCTCAGAGCAGAATGGTGTCCGACTTAATGAACGTCATGAACAATGTCTCCCACCCTCTCCAAGGCATGTTGGCAGAAATGAAGAGTGCATTCAGCAACAGAGTGATCCGTCCACGGTGTAACAGAGGGTGCCACTGAAGGTCATTCCTGCCTACTGCCATAAGACTCCACAATTCTTCCGCTGTGTGCATGAAACATTGACTTGTTTTGACTCCTCTGCCTACAACTGTTTGTCTCAACAACTGCTTTACATTTGCTCTGTTTATAACATTTAGTACCCACCGGTTCATGTGTACGATGTATTTTTGTATATGTTGCACTGAAGTCAGTGTATGTACTGTACAGTCTCTATCCACCTATCTATTCACCCAGTCTATATAAACCCAACTCACTGATCTATCTAACCTAATGTACATACCTATCTGTGTAACATATCTATCTACCCATTAACCGACCGACTGACCAAGGTAACCTAAAGTACATATCTATCTACTTAACCACCAATGTACCCTATCTACCCCCTGATCCACCAATCTATTTGGCCAATCTATCTGCTCTACCATCTCTATGTTGAGGTAATTGAATCTTGTCGACCTGTATACATAAACTATCTATCTACTTACCCACCAGTTTATTTAACCTATCTATCCATCCACCAATTTATCTAACCTATCTAGATAGACACCCACCAGATCTGTCTAGCCTATCTACGCACTCACCCATCTGACTCACCCACCTATCTAACCACTCACCCACCAGTTTATCTAACCTATCTATCTACTCATCCACCCACCTTTCTAACCTATCTAACCACTCATAAACAGTTTATCTAACCAATCTTTCTACCCACCCACCCACCGATCTATACAGCTATCCCTCTGTCCATCCAGCAACTGCATTTGTCTTGTTCTCTTCTAACTATTATTTCACTTGGATTGAGGAGGCACATGCTGTATTAGATTATTGGTCTTTATTTTGTCATTGTTTCTCATATGAGCCTCCCATTTAAAAGTGATGAGTCCATAAAGGTGCAAGAGTATGTTCAGAAAACAGATTTAAATACTCAAATGACGTACCTTCCTGCACTGCTTGGAAAGGGTTGTTTGCATCTACAAACTCCACGGACACAGTGATCTTCTCTGTCTCCAGGATCTCATTGTTGAGGTTGAGATCTGCCACCGCCATCCGGAACACCTCATCATCCTTTTTGGCAGACTCATCAAAAATGGCCCCTAAAACAAAAGCATTTGAGGAGACTTATAATATGGTTGACAGCAGAACACAGAAATAGAAACTCAAAGTGAACTTAAGCAGAACCTAAATTACTCCATAACACATTTATCCATTATTCCTGACCAGAGCAAATTCTTGTGTGAGAGAAGCTATCAAATTTTATTTGATGCAATTTATATTTGTTTGGAGTACATATATCATGTATTGTAAAGTAACAAACACAGCTAAAATGATAATGTAATGCAAATAATAGGATATATAAATATGAAGAAAAAAACTTATCAAAATGCCTTAGAAGCAAAAAATGATAAATGACTATTTACATACTGAGAAAAGAAAAGTTAGAAAAGCCTAACACAGCATAAAAATCATCACTATATACAACATAAAATGAGTTCCGGACAGCAGTGCTGTGCCAAAAATCAACGCTTTATTATTACTCTGCCTGGCTTCATTCAGCAGCTTACTTTATTGATTCAGTAAATTAATCCTAGATGAGGTACAAGAATATACACCAGCTTTTAGGTAAAGAGACACTTGAAGACTGACAATTATTCGAGTCTTAAAACAAGCAAATAAGCACACAATGACCTGTACATATGTGCACGTCAGATAAAAGTGCATGCAGTGGAAATGTTTCTCGAAGCAATTTCATCTACACTTGTTGGTCTCTACAGATCCAGCTGCAACGGAAAACAGTATTCTGGGCTCTAAAATTGAATCTTGTATATCTATGTACAAGGAAATTGAATCTTGTCGACCTGTATACATGAGAGCTACGTCAAAAAATTGTTACCCGTCAGCGGTATGTGGGAAGTAGGCTGAAGCAGAGTATTTTCACAGTTCGTGGGGACAAATTGGTGCTCTTTCAATGAGTGGCACACAGGAGATGTTGCCCATATCACATTAGAGTCTCTGGTCAGCTGTGAACAAGCCAAGTCAAGACACTACCTGCAGGACACTGTGAACACTGTCAGGCCTTTAACAAGAAAAATCTCAGAAAACACTCAATTTGTCTCCAATCCTCTGCAAAACATCATAATGGGTCTTTTATCTGAGGACAGAATAGAGTTGCCATAGAAACAAAACTCAAGGTGGAAGCTTCTAAAGCCACATATTTCATCCGCAGTGATGGGTAATGCTGTAGAAGGGGGTATTATGCTCAAGTCCATGCGCATCTGCTTTGATTTGTTTTGCCAACTAATAAAACCATCTATAATTCAAAATTCAGTTAGGTCAGACAGAGAATCTGTTGTAACTGCAAAAACTACTTTCTTAGTGAGTACATTTGTAATAATTCTAAAACATCCTTAAAACTAGATGCATTTATTTGATGAGAAAAACTGAACTGCATAAGATATTATGCAACATTTCTTTCCTAAAATATTTTTTTCTTTAAAAAATGTAATACGTTTTATGCTGAAAAGAATTTAGTAATTCAAAATATCTTTTTTGAAAACAAGCCTTCAATATCTTCACTTGTTTCTCAAGTAAACTTACCTTGCTGTAAGGATGATTGTTTAAATATTTTTAAATGGAAAACAAGACAAAATTACTCATTAAGAAAAAATGTTTTTGCTGAGAACTTGAATGTCAATAACAAGCACCTTGTTGTCATTTCTTATTATGTTTAAAATCAGAAAAGACAGACGGCTCAGGATGCTTGAAAAATAAAAATAAAAAATGTAATGTTGAAAGGACACAGATGCTTGTTCAAATTGCGGAAAAGACTTCCTCGAGCAACTTAGGTAGCATGATTGAGAACAAAAGGTAATTCCACAATAAAGTACTCAAGGGCCTGTAGCAAGTCCTCATAAGCAACACTGGCCAGATTAATATCCTGCAGCTACTCTCAAGAGGAATAAAGCAACAGGAATCAAATTCCTGCCTGTCTTAATCAGTCCTACCCCCTATCCCGTGGGGGCTACTCTTCTTCAGATGAGTGAGAGAGTGTAAGTGTACACAAGTATGAGAGGGTAGTTGCGAATTCTGATTTACAAACTGCTGGATTGCAGCTCTAAACAGGCAAAGATGCTGCAGCTCTTGGGCAATTGAGTTGTGAGGCAAAAGATAACTTCACCAAATAAATTAAAGAGCAAGAAATAGCACTCTGTCTGGCTCAAGCCAACAGACAAAGGGGAAGCAGTATATAACAACATCAGGTCACAATAACATGGTTGGTCCTAACCATGTAGTCAAACTTTAACTATTTCCCAAGAGAAGAGACCTTCTTAAAAATCTGATAAACCTACTTTAAATCAGAATGAGAAGCAGCTTCAACAAATGGCAGCTAATCAAGGAGCTATCCAAAATAATAAAATATAAGAACACAAACTGATTAGCCAACAATTAGCAGTTTGCATCAAGTTGCCCCTGATGCAACTTCTTTCCACCAGAGCAACTTATTTATACAGTTATATACTAGTAACCAGTGTTGGTTTGATTGTATTAGTTTATAGTGAGATGCAAATTACAAACTCTTGTACGTTGTTTGATAAAATTTGCTTTTTTTATTATTATTATTATAGTTTTTTTTTTTTTTTTTTTTTTGCTAGTTGATGCTAACCACCACAGGTAAATAACTAGAGGAATAACAAAGCTAAAACTGGTTGCATTGCAATTCTGTGTTTATGAATACATAAAGAACAGTACAGTAAATGAATCTTAAATTAAAATATGATACCAATATGTAACATGAAGCAGCATAACAGATTTTTTTTTTTTTAAATCTAAAATAACCTGAAGTGGCTGAAAACATATTTAAAAATTGTTGTCCACTCTTACACAAAAAAGGGCGGTGTGGGGGGGGGGGGTGTAGTATCTTTATAAATCAACTGCATAACATGTTGGTTGTAAAAAAAAAAAATAAATAAATAAAAAAAATTGATTAATAAATTAGATTAATAACAGGCATGCTAATAAGCAACTGGTTAATAGTGAGAATTGGTCGCTACACTTAATTGTTACTAGTGCATCCTGTAGTAAAACTAGTCTGGAAATGCCATTGATCAAGTAATAGTAATTTACTGTTAAATTCAGAGGACAATCAAACGGCAAAAATCTTTGAGATCCAACTGATGAAAAATTGAAATAATTATGAACATGGAACAATGCGGCAATAATTCTGTCACACTGATGACAATAACACATTGATCTTCTCAAACAATGTCAAATTCATTGAAGGAAGAGCTTGGATA